>NC_085991.1:22236225-22542654 GCF_030014385.1 Trichomycterus rosablanca | reverse complement strand
AGTGAATTTTTGAGTAAATTTGCCCAACTCAAAATATTAAGTTAAATGATGAGTCCACTTAACAAAAATTATTTTGTCCATAGAATCAATTACAGAACAAAGCAATGTTAGTTGGGAGAACAAAAGCTATCACAACTTCAAAAAATAAGTCCAGATGGTTAACTTAATATGTTAAGCCAAAGAACAATCTTTATGAAACAAGGTGAGCATTATTAAAAACCTTTATTAAACAGAATGGGGTAAAATACAATATGCAAACAACAATATGCAATTTAGCAGCAAAATAGCTTAATAAATAACTTACTAAACAACCTACTACTAAAAATTAGCTAGCTAGCACGCTGACATGCTGACATACTGCCAGAAAACGACCAGCTTTACTCTCTCCCCCCAGCAGTTCTGGGCTTCCAAACATTGTTTTACATTTATTTTCACATATTTCTCCAGCTAATACTTCTACAATAACAATAGCTACATATTCACAGACCTTTATCCGCTGATGTAAAAGACTTTCTTTACTTTATGCTAGCGATCTCTCAGAAACATGCTTAACCCCCTACCGAGACAGGGAAACCCTGTAGCAAACGCCACTGACCTGAAGTGCGCATGCGTTAACTAATTAGTTAGTATTGTGGATCAGAAACGTACAATTGTAAGTTACATCAACAAAGCGAAATTAGTTTGTAATAAGTTTAAGCGGAATTTGTTGAAATTACTTAATATGACGTGAACTCTACCTACTAATTTATTTTAGTTCAAATTACATTCTCATTTTAGTTTAGAGAAATGTTTGAAAGTCAGCTTTTTTACAGTGTATCTATTAAAGAATCAGAGAAACTTTAAACGGATTAGTGTCAGCTTGGTTAAGAGTCTATATAGCCCTGTATAGTCCTTTCTAGCCACATCCTTACAAATGAGCTTTTTTTGGTTAGGGAAATAACCATAAATATGGCTTTTGTACTGGAAATGATTTCTATCATTGTTTTCCTTAACTGGAATTTCAGACATATTTCAGCTTTGTTTAAACTGTTTTCCACTGGTAGACAGCACTTTTAGAAGTGCATAACGTAACCTGTTTCCTGCCCTAGTTAATCAAACTGTGCCCCAGGGATCAAATCTCAATCTTCTCTTTTTTCACTTTAATCGCTCCCTCTTGTTTAAATGATCTGCCAGATAACTGCTCTCTGTTTTCATTATTGCCATTCATGTATTTAATTGTCAGCCATTACACACCATGCTCAATTACAGCGTGTATCTAAGATCAAATGGAGAGAAAATAATGCTAACGTTCTCAACCAGATACAGACCTCAACCTCAAATTTTGGCATGTTTATTGTGTGAATGTCACCCTCACAAGCTGTTTCAGAACATTTAAATGTGGCATTAATATTGATGCAGTGATTCAGTTTTTTACATGCCTTGTAAAAATAAACTTAGACTCTTGTATAGACTCTTGACAGCCATTGTGTATCTGGAATGGATCATATGGAGTTTGTTTTACTTAAGCTCTTACAATTAATTTATTACAGAAATCATTGCAAAGTTGATTCCTGAAATGATTTAGAAAACAGATTTGTTTACCTGACTTATATTGACCACCTCCAACCGTATATGAGTTCTACATCACCGGAAAAGTATACTAAATACCATCATCTTTGGAGGTGCAGCAGGAAGGGGTCACACCAGGTTCTCGATTTAATCTACCTGTCAAGTCACTGTCTGTGAAGAGTTGTCCAGTCACAATTTAATACCTGTGGTGTTCTTTCAGCTTTCTTATTAATGACACATTTTAATAGTTTGGGAACTGATTACACTGGGTGCAGTTTTTTTAATGGAATTATAGTCCATTCTTGCTCAGCAGTCCATTGTGTGATCCTACTCTTAATGATACCATACATGGGTCATTCCTGGGATTGGGTGCCTTTTGGACCTTAAAACTTTTTGAAAATGAAACACTGTTTTAATTTGTTTTTCATGTTTTATTATAAAAAGGACATGTTATACTTTTCCAAACTAATATTGATTAAGCTAAATTACACATGCACCTCATATACACTGTGACGTCCACCCTGTTACGTATTAGGTTGTAACAGGGTGGACCATAACAGGGTGGTCATTCTGACATAAAATTAGCCATTAGCTAGCAAGTGAGCAAAACCATGCTAGCATAAAAGTGAATTCAGACAAAGAATTCTCTGCTTTTTAATATGATTATTTTTTAAATGATCAAATCGTGTTGCTTTTTCTCATATATCCCATAACAGGGTGGACATGTTATGGTTGACCATATAAGACTTCTAGGATAAAATGTGGAAAAAACAACATTAAAATGAGGAGCCACTCATCTTCCACCGTTGTTTTCCCTCCAAAAAGATCATGTGAGCTCCAGGAAATGATGCCAGTATGCAAAACAGTTCTTCATTTTAAGAGACAGTAGTAAGAGATAACAGGGACAGCAACTTGAGGGACGTGTGAAAAACCCTTCTAATCAGCAATAAAATGAAACTCATTAAGAAAAAAATCCAAGGTTTAGAGGGACTTAAGCAAAGCTTTTAAACAGTATTGAAAGACTGAGATATTTTCATGATTGAACCTCATATATCCATCACTAAATCAGAATGTACAGCACTGGGGACATGGGAAAACATCTGGTATATAAGAGATAAAAACAGTATGTATACAGTCATTTTATTTTGCAGGCAGCCTAGTCAAGCACTTGCTGTGGCTGTGTGGCATGTGCAGAGGCCTGACATTGTCATGGAGTGGTTCAGTATGGGTTTTGCACCTTGCTATACATGGACTAAAATTTCTCTGGACTCCCTAAATCTTTTTACAATATTATGTATGTTAGATGGGAAAACACCTTATTTTTCTGCAATCTTTAATCAGTATCCTGTTGTATATTTGCTGCAATATGTTATTTTATTGCATAGCAACAATCAAACATGGAAAAATTGATTTAAGATTTCAAATAATATTTTTTTTTTTTTAACTTTAATATTTTTTTTTTAACTCTTTATTAAGGCAAAAGAAAACTACAGGTCTTGTGCAGTCACAAATAACATCATGGCTATGAAGATCTACAGCACTTGCCGTGAAATTTTTGCAATTGCTTCAACGTCCGTCATCTCGCAGCAGAAGGCATAGCTCGACTTGTTAAATTACACAATCCCTCGCGTGCCCTAATGTTTAAATAGAACACTCCAGGGCGTACAGTTATTAAAAATAGTGTACAGTAGGGGTGGTTGATTATTTTCCCAAAACTGTGTGCCCTGGAGTGTTCAATTCTGCTTCTACCATGTCATCTTGCCAACAAGTACAGTATATATAGCATTTTTAAAGAAGATCAGTTTATGTTGGTTGTAGCTACATTTAATATGGTGAAGAATCTACAAACCTGCTGTCATTTTCATTACTGCAGCTATAGAAATTAATTCCTCATTATTTTTTATTTGTCAAAAACAAAAGCTTCCATTTACTTTGTTATATAACACTTACATTTGGGTCTTTTGATGATTTTTTACATTTATTGTTTATTGTATATTTACACTGATCAGGCATAACATTAAAAAATTGTATTAGTCCATCTGTTTCTCTACATACCTTTTTAACCTGCTTTCACCCTGTTTTTCAGTGGTCAGGACCCCCACAGGACCACCACAGAGCAGGTATTATTTAGATGGTGGATCATTCTCAGCACTGCAGTGACAATGCCATGGTGGTGGTGTGTTAGTGTGTGTTGTGCTGGTGGAGTACCATGTCCACTCACTGTCCACTCTATTAGACACTCCTACCTGGTTGGTCCACCTTGTAGAAGTAAAGTCAGAGATGATCCCTCATCTATTGCTGCTGTTTGAGTTGGTCATCTTCTAGACCTTCATCAGTGGTCACAGGACGCTGCCCACGGGGCGCTGTTGGCTGGATATATTTTGGTTGGTGGACTATTCTCAGTCCAGCAGTGACAGTGAGGTGTTTAAAAACTCCAGCAGCACTGCTGTGTTCTATCCACTCATACCAGCACAACACACACTAACACACCACCACCATGTCAGTGTCACTGCAGTGCTGAGAATCATCCACCACCCAAATAATATCTACTCTGTAGTGGTCCTGGGAGAGTCCTGTTATGTTATGTCCTGTATGCTGATCGGTGTATATATTCACCAACTGCTGGAATACACCCTGGACAGGCTGTCAGTCTATTGCAGAACTATCAAATTCATTTACACTCTACATCTAGGGAGAGATGTGTCGTTACTTGTGGTACATGGGTAAATAAGCTGTTCTGTTAACACCCAACCAACGAGCTGTTGATATACATATGTTAGCTAAAATATCATCATGCTTATTAATTTCTTCATTTTTGTCTTTCTAATTAAGGCTACTTCTTTTTTTTTGGTTGATGGTTGATGTGTATTTTGTCTTTATTACCCATCAATAGACTAAACCCTAAACACGCCTTTCCAGACATTCTGAGGCAGAGACATAAAGACTCGGTACCCTCTAATCAAGAACCATTTAAATTCCGCTGACTTGTAGGAAGCCTGTGGGATTTCCAGGAGCCAATGAGATGCCAGCAAGGCAGATGGACATGAGAGACGCCCAGTCAGATCTGTCGCTTGGATCAAAGTAGGACCCCATTCTGCTGCATGATAGATTTTAGTGCGTTTTTGACCCAACCCACGTCCCAAACCTTTTCAGTGATCCCTACACAACCCTCAGTTTGTCATGTACCAAACCAGCTTGTGTGTTTTTTAACAGCTTTTTTGCACTTCACCTCTTCAGTGTGGAATAGATTTATAATACCTCAGACTATTTTTAAAAAGTTTTTTTTAAATGCTATTAACTTTTTAACGTTTTTATACCAGTTTTTCTGTATTGATTAATATTTAAGCATGAATGCATGTATGATATAGGGTGCTGCATGGCATGACAGTATATATAAAGTGCTAAGAAAAAGGGAATTTGCCAAATGGAAAACCTATCCCACTGTTGTAGCCACAACATTTCACTAAAAAATTCTTTTTTTGAGCTAAGTAAGATAAGACCCACAAAATGGCCTAATTTAGGGCAATTCATTAACCAATCAGTTTATTGGTTATTATTATTTAAAAATGAACTATGACATGTACAGTGATTTCTGTCAACTTTTACTGGTTGATTGTGGGTTTTCTTATCTGCTGTGTTAAAACATATGGTACAAACAGCAACACAGATTTTTAACTTTTTTTGAGTTAAAAATTGAGTTTTTAACTTTTGTTGAAGGTATTATAACCTTATTTTACTTTGTGGCATGGCCCTCTTACTTATTAGTGATTATGATTGACTATGGTGAGTTTCTGTGCCTATATAAATAGAGCTAGTTTGACTGCAACTATTAAAAATTGCATAAAAATTGTGACGTATAAATGTTTCAGATATAATCAAAGAATCACAGGTCTGCTGTAAAGTCACATTTGCTTTTTGTGAAATTATGTGGAAGCTTTTTAACTCCAGATTGTGAATAAATACAACCCGAGTATTTGAGGGCCTTTCTCCTGAACCCAAATGTACTACCATCGCATTGGTGGGGTTTGAATCAGCAATTTTATGATTACTAGTCCAGTACTTTTATCCCTGAGCTATCAATGGAACTTAAGTGACACTGTTCACAGTCAAGCATGCTTTATATCTCAGTGGGCTTAGAAAATACTGTGCAAAAAAGAAGACCCTTCTTCTTAATTGTCACTGTACAGATTATTAGATTTGTTGCTGATGGACAAAGAAAAATTAGTAGCAGCAGCTTCTTTCTTGTATGGCATCCTCTAAGCTCACATTATAAAATGCATACTTGCCTGTGGACAGTTTCACCCATGTTTTGGCAGCTTCTAATTTATGGAAAACCTGTCAAGTTAAGTCAAATTTATTTGTATAGAACTTTGTACAATGGACTTTGTTTTAAAGCAGCACATTTTCAGTACAAAAACCCCTAAAGAGTTGACAAGGTCAACAGTGGCGAGAAAAAAACAACTCCCTAAATATTATAATGAAGAAACCTTGAGAGGATATTTGGATTCAATTAATTTTGATTAAATAAATAAACAAAATGAACTGAATGGAAAAAGTTCACAAATAAAAAGAATAAAAAAAAAAGAATAAGTGGTTGTTCACCATCCTACCATCCGGACAAATTTCATTTTAGCATGATGTGACAAGGTCTCCTTCAGAGTTTGGCAAGAAAACCTATAATAAAAGACACTGGAAAACAGATTATCGAACACTAGTTCAGGTATATTTATTTACAGAGTGATTATATAAAAAAAAAAACACACAAAATCTAAATACAAAACCGCCATCAGAGCTAGAACTAAATGCTAAGTGAAAGCTAACTGCTAATGCTAACCCGACACCAAACTGCAAAAAAAAAACCAGGAGCAAGGAAGAGCAGATCTCATGGAAAAGTCTGATGTTGTGCAATGAGTCCATGGCATGGGAGGCTATTTGAAAGCGGAATATCAGGTAAGGGATGAGCTGTGATCAGGTGATGATACATGCTGAGCATTAGAGGACCTGGAATTTGTAACACCGCGCCTTTATGTGCTTTTTAATAGTTGCAGTAGGTACAAGTAGTCCTATTCATAGAGAACATTTTTACACCATTATCTAAGTTTCTGTATGTATGAATGTGTAGTAAAAAAATGTATAAAAAGATGTTCATTTGATGTAGGTTATTTGGACAATTCATTTAGTCACAGTAAACATACAGTTGCAGATCACACAAACAAGGTTACGTAAACTGTGATGTCAAGTGATATTTCTTTTGCTAAATTAAATCAGTATGCTTTTGCCTAAAAGAAGGGCAACTAAATTATTTTCAGTATTTGCACCGACATTTGCTACCTTAATAATTTTGTGAAAAACAGTGTTAGGGGCACCCAGGTGGCGCAGCGGGATATTCCGCTGGCATCCCAGCATGAGTTTCTGAACTCCTCGGTTCGAAACTTGGTGTTGCTGCTGGGCTTCATCCAGTGGGCATAATAATCTTATCTAAATGTATCATCCTGTTTGTCATACTAACCGTTAGTGCCACACCACTGTAGTTTAGCACAGCTTTGCTATTATGCATAACTTTATACTTGTCTCAAGAACAAATGATTGTATTTACTGTACAAGCTCTATGGTATTATCACTATAAAGGTGTTGTTGTCATATAGATCCCCCCCCTTATTATACCAATTACTGTCATAACTTAGTATATTCTATTGCCTGATATTTTCAGACTTGAAAGTTTGGTACTATTTTAAGAAAACGTGATTGTAGAAAAAAACTATTCTTAATAAAAAATCTCACAACCTCAGAGGTGTGAACTTAAGCTAAATAATTTGCCCAGAACATTTGATGTTGCATAATGCAAGTTTGAATGTAGAAAACTACTCGTGTTTTTTGTTAGCGCTGTAGTTAGAAACACAAATTTAAGTCCAAGACAAAAGTATCCCAGACACCCAAGATCAGGTATTATTGGCGCTCGACTGGTTAGCGTACAGGAAACAGCAAATACAAGTAGATAACTATAGTTGTGTCATGATTTTAATTGTAATGATCATAAAGCAGCTGTAGGACATCAGGTCAGGTCATTTTATTTAAATTATTTTTACTTATTATTTAAACTGAATAATAAAAGTAAGTCACAATTGCAGCATTTAGTTGCTTTATTTAAAGCAGACGCTTTTAAATGTCAAATTCAAGGCCTGTGGGCCTCATCTGGCCTGAGGTACAATAACACCTGGCCCACCAGTATATAGGACGCACACAGTTGATACTACAAGTCCCAGAATGCATTGCAACAGCGAGCATGTCAAGACCTGCAAGTCGTCTAGCTGCACCTTTCCCCCACTCTACTGCACATTCATCAGAGGTCAGAAGTCAATTATGCTCATGTAACCTACCTTAATTTTCCTTTTGCATTTTATCCAATATCCTGTTTATCCTGTTTAATAAATGTTGACCCTGTTTTGCCCTTGACCTTGTACCGGTTTTATTTTTGGCCCTCTCTGTGATTGAGTTTGACACCTCTAATTTAGAGATAACATTTTGAAGTGATATTCTGCCTTTTTCTGGAAGTTATGCAATGACAAGTTGGCGGATTCCCAAAAATACAGAGAATCAAAATAGATGAGATGCATAATATCTGGTACAGATACAATTTAGAGTACAAGTAATACTGACCAATGACATGCACTATATATCCAACAGTATGTGGACACCCCTTCTAATTACTACATTTAGGGATTTTATTTCCATCTTTAGGTAACTGGTGTACGAAATCAAAAAGTGAGGGGACATTTTCAATTCCTGTTTGCATCACAGGCTCTGAATGTGGAAAGCCTCAGACTAAAATACTGACACCTGTGTATTTGTTGCAGCTTCTTTACAACAACCAGTGGTAAATCCTGACAAAAACTACAATCAGACTGCGTATAAAGAGTCACACGCCCATTCATGCTGTTGCCGAATTGACTTCCTTTCTTCAGGCCAGTTGTGCCTGCTGGATGTCCGGCCAGGGTGATACCATTGATTAGATTCAAACCTGAGCTCTCCACACTGGTGGGCTAGCGTATTAGACCACTGAGCCACTTGAGCACCCATACGCCTTCATTTGGTACAAGTCTGTTTTGGAAGGGTCCTTCTCCTGTTCCCAGATAACTGTGTCCATGTGCACAAAGGGAGATGCATAGCGACATGGTTTGCAGTAGAGAACTCCAGTGGCCTGAACAGAGCCCTGACCTCAACCCCATTTGAACATCTTTGTGGGGATCTAATCTAACATCAGCACCTCAAATGGCCACAGATTTTCACAAACACTCCAAAATCTCTGTGGAAAGTCTTGTGACTCTCATAGTCCACACAAAGGGTGGAAACTTAGTCCCAATGCTCAGGGTTTCAAAACGGGGTGACACATGATCAGGTGTTCACATATTTTTGGCCCCAAGTACAACTCTAAATATTCTTTGGGAACTGTATGTGATTTCTAGATTAGATAGAAGGACACATGAAACTAATGAGTACTAATGAAATCTAAACCTAATCAAATCTAAAATTAATGATTCACTGGGAATTAAAATCGTTTGGTTTCTTGGATGTTTTTTTCTTTGCATAAATTCACAGCATGATTTTTCCCAGTGTGTTTGCAGAACGCTTTGGTCTCTGTCTCCTGTACTTTTAATGTCTTTCTAATTTAATAAGGAGGTAAGGAGGAGTAGTTCTCTTTTCATCCTGACTGCTAAAGTGGCTTTCCCATTCAGCCCATTGAACTACAGGAAATAGGAAGTTAGGGAGGGTCTCCGCTTGACAACTTTGCAAAACGATCCTTGTGTTGCTAGCCAAATCAAATGTAGAGACATCAGTAAAGTGATGAACGCCGCTACTTCCAGCCAAGGTTCCGGATACGAACCGTTTGCCAGGGCTCCAAGATGTGAATCTGTCTGTGCCGGTCTACTACCTAGTTCTGCGCTACTGTTGGTAGCACCATCTGGGCTGAAATCACTCAAACACACTCACACACATATGCTGGCAGCATTCTTGTATCCTAGGCCAGCCTCTGAATTTTAGCAGATGTCCCGGGTGCTACATTATCAGTCTCCATAGTAACATCTCATCCCCCTTCTCGTTCTGTCCTTCACTCTGCTTCTCCTTTCTCCCTCTTTCCTGCAGCACTAAGAGGAGGAAAATGGCTGATAAGATCCTTCCACAAAGGGTGAGTTGTAATGTTGGCATTATTTGGGTTTATTTTAGTGTGTGGATGCATGTGTACCTACATGTTAAATCTGGGAAACTGTGTTTGTGTACGATTGAGATCGTGGCCTTTCTGAAGGATGTCACAAGCTACTTACCTCGAGAAGTATACAGAAGGGCGGTTGCTGGGCGCTTGAATAAATTTGGCTAACAAAATGCGGTAATTTTTTTTCTTAAAAGGGCAGAGAGTCAAGCGTCCACAGGTGTATAAAAGTAGAGCCCCAGTTCTGGGATTGAGTCTCTCAGAGCAGGGTATAGGTGACTAGGCAGTTAGGGGTCAGCAATACTAGGGTTTATTTTTGGCATTCTGTTTTAAACATGGTGCCTTTTTTAAGCAATACACAAAAGTTGGCTGCAAAATTATGCTAACAATTTTTAATACTGCAAATTTGTTAACTTTTATTGGTGTTCCTTGGAATTCTAATATTGGAAGTAAACTATATATACAATGTAAACACCCCTCATGATTTTGAGGTTTGTGTGTTTCAGCCACCCACTTCTAACACTTTTAATCAATTTTATCAAATAATTAAATACTTCCAATTTGGTGGCAACTGTTTTAAAAAGGGCCCTGCCTGTTTTAGCATGACTGTGCCCCTGTGCACAAAGCCAGGTTTAAAAATATGTTTTGACAAGTTTGCTGTTCTAGGATCTCTAGTGGCCTGAACACAGCTTAGAAACTAATTGCAAGTCAAGTCTTCTCATACAACATCAGAGCCTGAGCTTACAAATGCTGTTTTGACAGCCCAAATTTATACATACACATTTAAAAAAAAAAAAAAAAAAAAAAAAAAGCCCACACAAAGAAGTGGATGCTGTTATAGCTACAGGGGAAATTAATGTTAATCCCCATGGTTTTTGAATAGGATGTTTTAAAAGCTCATGGTCTGGCGTCCACATATTTTTGGCTGTATATTGTACATCAACGGCATTTCTTTGCCAAGGAAGTAATAATATTTTACTTGCAATTTGTACAACAGTTTATTTTTTATATCATACACTATATGGTCAAAAGTAATTGGACACCTGACCATGATCTTGTTAGACATCCCGTTAAAAACAAGTGGTATCAAAATAGAGTGATCTCAGCTATTAAAGTAGCCAATCTTCTGTGAAGGCTTATCACAAGACTTTGAAGTATGCCTGTGGGAACTTGTACCCATTTAGTCAAAAGAGCATTTGTATGGCTGGGCACTGATGTTAGTCATAAAAGCCTCAACTGATATTCCAGTTAATTCCAAAGCTGTTCAGTGGGGCTAAGGGCAGGACTCTGGAGTTTCTTTAAACCAAACCTTTTTTTACGTCTCTATAGAGCTTTCTTTGTGCACAGGGGCACAATCATGCTGGAACAGGAAAGGACCTTCCTTAAACTGTTGCTGCAAAGTTTGAAGCATTTAGTTTTTATTACATAATTGATTTATTACACCTGTTAGCAACTGTTGTGGCTGAAACACATGGATTCAAAATTTGGAAGGAGTGTCCCAATACTTTTGTCTATATAGTGTATCTTTTAATAAGTATTATTGTATAAAATGTATTGAATAATTGGAACGTTCACAAATTACAATTTTACATGTTTATTGTAATAATTTTACAGCAACTTAATATCAATTAACTTTATGTGATGAAAGAAAGTTCAATAATTTTATTTAACTTTGTGGCATAATCTCATTCCTGGTTATGGAAACTGATTAAATCTGGTGACCTTTCTGTGCCCAAATAAATAGGGCTAATTTGACTGCACCATTACAAAGTAAATTCAACAGTAGTCTCTGTTTTTTGTTTAAGATTTTTTGGTTTGCATTTTACGTTGTCCCATATAAGAGTATTGGCGCCCCAGCAGACAAAATTGGCCACTAGTCTGCTGGGTGGAAAAGACCAGATTAATAAAGGGTCTTGACGCAGTGTAAGAACCCTGGTTAGTAGCCAGAGGCGCTTGTCTAAAAGTAGGAGTATCCACCCAAATATGGACAAGTAAGAAGGGGTTGGTGGACTGCACATGCACCGGAGAGAGCGTGTGGCAGGCAAATATACCCTCCTCAGTTGCAATCAGGGTCCCCAGCAGTGAAAGACTAATTGGTTACACTAAATTGGGAGAAAAAGGATGAAAATGCATAGATAAAATAGTAAACAAACTCACATTAGTCTTGAAAAAATTTACTAAATGACATCAGTTGTAATACCATGTGACTAGCCATAATCTCTTATGTATATGTGTGTATTATGGGTATGTGCCTTACTAATTTCTGTGAGGGAGTAAGTGAGTGAGAAGTTAATCAGGCATGGTCATATCACCGATGCCAGTCACATTACTTAGCGTCTGTGAGTATTCAATCTGTTATTTTCTGTCTACATCACATCCCAAACCACGAGTGAGACAGAGACAGGTCAAAAGAGACTGAATGCATGATCATGTGCCCTACACGGAGTGAAGCTTTGGCACACTTGTTCTTCATCCATCTGTATGTGTGCATGATAATGTGGCACTGGAGGGGTTGCTGTGGATTCTTGGCAGACATCAAACACACTTGACAACATGCCATTAAACACTAATGCGGTGTATATTTCTGTGTTCAGGTCATTTGCCAGCTGACACATTTCAGGCTGTGTTCAGAATTAGACAGAAGATACACATAGCAAGCAAATTTGATGCTCTAGGAGCAGCCCATTTAAATTATGGTGTGCATGTTACATCTCTGAGGTTGCCAGGTTTTTCCATCATGTAGAGCTTTTATGGTTAATTCTGTAATCTTTGTGAACATGTATGCAAGTTGGCTGCAATGTAATCTTTGCATTATATTATATTTTAGATTATAACAAACAATTATTATCAATAATAATTAATATAGCCTTAAATTTATGCTCACACTTGTGCATTGCTATCCTCCCAGTGCAACCCTTTACATCTTCTTCTTCTTCCTCGGCTTTTGTCCCGTTCGGTTGTGGGGGCGGCTCTCGGCGGATCATGATCCGCATTGATTTGGCACAATTTTTATGCCGGTTCCCCTTTCTGACACAACCCTCTCTATTTTATCCGGGCTTGGGACCGGCACTACAATGCACTGGTTTGTGCATCTAGCGGCTAGGTACCTATAGGACAATTTAGTGTTTCCAGTTAGCCTGGTGGCATGTTTTTGGACTGTGGGAGGAAACCGGAGCACCCGGAGGAAACCCACAAGGACACGGGGAGAACATGCAAACTCCGCACAGAAGGGACCTGGACCGCCTCACCTGGGGATCGAACCCATAACCTTCTTGCTGTGAGACGACAGTGCTACCCACTAAGCCACTGTGCCGCCCCAGTGCAACCCTTTACATAAAGGTGTTATATACACTTTAGGTATTAGTGATTCACTGTGTGTACAGGAATCGACTCTGAATACAGCTGAAACATTAGAACCACCTGCCTAATATTCTGTCTAAAGTCTTGTGGTATCTGGTACCAGAATATTAGCAAGTCCTTCAGTCTCTGTACATTGCAAGGATTAAAGTCCTACAATGCATAGTGCCTTGACATCTACATGATCTTTAAGAAAACCTTCTTCTTCCATTGCTCTGATGTCCAGTTCAGATGACTGCGTGCCCAATGTAGGTGCTTTTGACAGTGGACAGGAGTTATCTTGGGCACTTTTACATACACAGAAGGGTTTAATTCACTGTGTTAACACATTCACCTCATCGCCAGCATTAAAACCATCTGCAGTTTCAGCCACAGTAGCTCTAATGTTGGTCCATTACAGATTCCACAGCCTTTATGCCTTCTGGCATCAATAAGTAACAGCCTAAAACTAAATGTCCCTGACTGTAACATGCACAGTTGTTATGAAATAGGCATTGCCTTACACATTTTTGGTGGGTGGTCCTAATGTTTTGGCTCATTAATGTACAGTGCAATAAGCAGGTATTTGCAAACACACATGGAATGAGATTGGCATAATGTTTAATGTTGTCTTTACCTAAAATTGTCTCTCCTGTATTTGCTTTGGAGCTAAACACCAAAACAACATTACAATAAAAATCTAATCAGCTGTTTTAGTAAAAGTAGTGTTTTTTCTTATCATTCCAATTCATTTTTTCCTCCCCTCAGATTCGTGAGCTAGTCCCAGAGTCTCAGGCGTATATGGACTTGCTGGCATTTGAGCGCAAGCTGGACCAAACCATAATGCGCAAGCGAGTGGACATCCAAGAAGCATTAAAAAGACCCATGAAGGTTAGTATTAATACCATCAAGTAGCAGTATAAAAATTACAACATATAACAAGTTTTAACAGTTGTTATCTGTATACAATGGTGTCTACTTACTTTTTACATTACAATCTTTAATATGCTATGTCTAAGTATAAATATATATATACACACACACAAGAATAAGTTTTGTATTTCTTTACCAGCAAAAACGCAAACTGAGACTCTACATTTCCAACACCTTCAACCCAGCCAAGCCAGATGCTGAGGACTCAGATGGCAGCATTGCATCCTGGGAGCTGCGAGTGGAAGGAAAGTTACTTGATGATGTGAGTCAGTGGATTCATGCACAATTGTATATTTGTAGAATTGGTTTCTTGTGTAACTGGGGCTGGAAGACACCTTGCTACAGAGAGCGCATGGCAGATCCTTACACACCTGCAAGAATGGAAACAAAACCCATTTGCAGATATCTAATCAAGGATCAGGGTAGAACAATACTGTGACTAAAAAGCCACTAACAAAAAAGAGGAACAATTGCAAATTCACCTCGCTTTTAAAGCCTTAATACCAGAATCCACACATGAACTGGAGTAACTGAAAAACCCAAAATCTACAGTCCATATCATTTTGTCTGAGTGACCTCATAGTCTCTACATTGCAGCTATGTGTGTTTTAAACTGGTGAGGTTAAAGTTACTTGGATTAGCTCCAAGTTTCCACAGCAATATGCTATACTTGCCAGTGAGGTCATTTCAAATATTAACACTATTTGACTACTCCATTTTGATAGATGTAAGCTTCCTTTTACTAAGCTAGAACTGAATATCTGAATATGGAGCTGAATAGAATAGAATGAATGAGTTCTTTGTGGAAAAGACAACATACTGATCAGTCCCCGGCAGCATGCACTCAGAGGTTATTTCCTCCTTTTAGCCATAACAACCATAGTGTTTAGTCTATAGATCTGTTTTTGCTGTGTTTGGCTACTGTATAACTGCAGTGGTTGCTTGTTTTGCTTGAATAGTGAAGTTGTTGGGTTGACTACAGACAGGAAAGCCAAAGGTTCCAACCAAAGCCTGGATGTTCAGCCAAGTACTAAAGCATAATTGTGCTATGTGACCACACATGTAGAAACAGTAGGCATTGATGACAGTTTTATGCTGTAGAACTACTCTGCGGTTTGGATGGAATTATATCTTTCCTTACAACACATAACAAGCACCAAGACTAAATTGTTCAATTATGTATTGGCAGTCTGCAGTCTGGAAATTTCAAATAACTATAACCAGAAGTATGTGGACCAGTGATGGCTGGTGGTTTAAAATGAGGGGAGGATGAATTTGAGAGAGGGGCTTGGGAAGGTGTTAGTGAAGGCATATGCAGGCATGTGAAACCCAGATACATTTAAAACATTAGTAAAGAGATTTGGTCCATAACTAGTGAGCTACAACCTAAAATATATACAGTTAACCACCACTGATAAAAGCTTTGCAGAAAAGCTAGCATTGTAATTGGAGACTTTTGGGGATATAGTCAGCACTGCTGTGCAGTGAAAGCTGTTCTTTCATTTTCAACAGAACTACATAGTGTACATCTTGGGTGGAAAGGTCCTTCACATGCCCTTATACTATCAAAATGAATCTGAAGATGACACCCACATTAGTTATAAATATATTTCTATAAAGGTTTCATTGTTGCTTTATTAGCAATAATCAACAAAGTTGGCAGAAGAAAACACTTCTCCACTTAACACCACAATTCTTATCTTTACTGTATTAATTATGACATATAGGGTTGCCAGGTCTATAAAAAAATTCATCTAAATCCAAACTAAAACCCGCCCTTCAGAAGCTGAAATTAGCCCAAAATCTAAGGTGTCACAGACGTTTGATAGAAAACAGGCTATAAATGGCAAAGGAACTACCTGAGTACTACTTTTACATCTTCTTTTAGGCTTACTTTGTTTTTATGTTCTATATTATATTTTGAATTAATTGGAATTTGACTGTGAGCAAAATCCTCTTATGAGCTTCAGTGCCAGACCTCAAAATGCACTTTTAAATGAATGGGCACAAATTCCCACTGCTGTTTTTTGGTCCGGGTCACGGCAAGTCCAGTTTCACCGGGAAACACTGGGTACAAGGAATATCCTGGACCCTGCCAATCCATCACAGGGTTTCCGGCAAATCCCACGTCAGACAAAGAAATAAATGCCACCCGAGTGCCTGCATTCCCATTGACATTTTCAATTATTTAGGAAATCCTTTCTAGAAAAAGTGGAAGATGTTATAGCCACAAATTGGGTCAGCAAGCTCATGGTCAAGTGTCTACATACTGTTAGCCAAAAAGTGTAGTTAGGGTTTATAAACATTGGTTTTATTAATTAATGTTTTACATTTTGTCCTTCATAGATTTGGTTACTATTTAGTCAGGCACAGACGAGTAGATTATTAAGATTATTAAGTGTCTCTTAACTCTATTAGACACTCCTACCTAGTTGGTCCACCTTGTAGATGTAAAGTCGGAGACGATCGCTCATCTATCGCTGCTGTTTGTGTTGGTCATCTTCTAGACCTTCATCAGTGGTCACAGGACACTGCCTACATTGCGCTATTGGCTGGATATGTTTTAGGTTGGTGGACTATTCTTAGTCCAGCAGTGACAGTGAGGTGTTCAAAAACTCCATCAGCACTGCTGTGTCTTATTCACTCATACCAGCACAGCACACACTAACACACCACCACCATGTCAGTGTCAGTGCAGTGCTCTGAATGATCCACCGCCCAAGTAATACCTACTCTGTAGTGGTCCTGTAAGGGTCCTGACCATTGAAGAACAGGGTGAAAGCAGCCTAAAAAAAGCATGCAGAGAAACAGATGGACTACAGTCAGTAATTGTAGAACTACAAAGTGTTCCTATATAGTAAGTGGAGCTGATAAAATGAACAGTAAGTGTAAAAACAAGCAGGTGGTTTTAATGTTATGGCTGATCAGTGTATTCCCTTCCAAAACACACAGATAGTAAATTGGCTGTATTAAATTGCTCCTAGGTGTAAAAGTAAATGAATGTGTGAATTTATCACCATGTGTTCAGGATGTGTTGCAGCTTTGCTCTCAGTGTTTTAGGGGGCAATTGCAATCCTGACCAGAATATTTGTTTAGCAGTTAGTATTCAAAAAATTGATTCTATAGCTTTATATGTAAATAGAGTGGTGGAATTGCAAAGCATTATGTGCTGAATTAAAGGATTACCATGTTCCAGTGAAAAATACAGGATTTGCCTAAAGCTAATGCATTATAGTTAACTGGATCTATTACATTATTACATACACACTACTTATACGACCACATTTTCTTTATCTGTCTCAGCCAGGAAAAGTGAAAAGAAAGTTTTCCTCCTTCTTTAAGAGTCTGGTGATTGAGCTGGACAAGGACCTGTACGGGCCAGACAACCACCTAGTGGAGGTAAGCATTTACACCGCTTTGTACTCTCCCGGCAAAGCACTATTATTTTTTGTGTTTTACTAAAGTATTTAGTAAGTGTTAAGTTCAACTGTTCCATCATAGCACATATTGCTACAGATATGAATCTCATTTAATCTAGCTTTTAATTGTTGTACTTAATTTATATTAAGTCCACATTTGCAATTTGATACAGTTCTTGTATTCCCTATTGATCTAAGCAACACTTGCCAAAACTTGACATCTGCTAGCTCATGTGTATAAAGCATAATGGTGTCTGTGTGAATCTTCAAGCATTGACGTTCTGTTATTTTTAGCCTGCAATAAAATATACAGTAAAAATGAGACCTTTTAGAGTACCCAGTGAATCCAAGTGAACTGGAACTGACTTAGGTTCCAACTTAAATATGGTCTTGAATTGAACTGCACAATAAGTGATCTTTCATTTACGGACTCCGAAAGGGCAAAAGTGGATTCCTGACCATAAGCTTCTTAGACATCCTATTCAAAAACCTTGGGCAATAATACAGAGTTATTGGAGTGTATCTGTGGGAATCTGTACCCCTTCAGGCACTGATGTTAATCCCAAAGATGTCCATTGGCATCAAGATCAACTCAGTATCATGCTTTTGTAGACCTCAGGGGCACAGTCATGCTCTTATTGAAAACATGCCATCCAACAACTGTTGCCATGAAGTTGGAAGCATTGTGAGCGTTTATAACACATTTTTATTCAATGTGTAAAGCAATTACACAGCATCTTTATCAAAGGTCCCAATCATACTGGAACTAGCCTAGGAGGCCAACGAGATTACCAACTAGGGAAATTCTTAATAGTTGGCTATGATTTTTAAGAAATATGTCTTGTGTCTGAGCATGTGAACTTGTATACACATGTGTTTTTTTTGTTTTTTTTGGATCCCAGTGGCATCGCACTCCCACCACTCAGGAGACTGATGGCTTTCAGGTGAAAAGGCCGGGTGATGTAAATGTACGCTGCACTCTGCTGTTAATGCTAGATTATCAGGTAAGACTCCTGAAGAGCACAGTTCTCAGTTAATATACCTCCATTCCTGCATTTAAGGCCTGCAACATATTCCAAAAAAAGTTGGGACAGGGACAATTTAGGGCTAGTAATGAGGTAAAAAAACTAAATAATGATGTGATTCCAAACAGGTGATGTCATCAGGGGATTGTAATCATGGTTTGGTACAAAAGCAGCATCCAGGAAAGGCTGAGTCTTTGATGAACAAAGACGATCAGAGGATCTCCAGTTTGTCAACAAATGTGTGAAAAAATGATTGAAATGTTTAAAAACAATGTACCTCAAAAAGATTAGGAGGGATTTGCATATTTCTCCCTCTACAGTGCATAATATCATTAAACGATTCAAGAAATCGGGAGGAATTTCTGTGCATAAAGGCCAAGGGTGCAAGCTTAAACTGAACGCTCGTGATCTTCGATCCCTCAGACAGCATTGCATCAAGAACCACCACTCAACAATAGCTGATATAACCACATGGGTGAGGGATTACTTTGTCAAGCACTACAATACAGAGTTACATGCACAAATGCCACTTAAAACTTAACTGTGCAAAAAAGAAGCCTTATGTTAATCATGTCCAGAAGTGGCGTCGACTTCTCTGGGTTTGGAGGCATTCCATCACACAGTGGAAATGTGTATTGTGGTCAGATGAATCAGCATTCCAGGTCTTTTCTGGAAAAAATTAACGCTGTGTGCTCCAGACAAAGGACAAAAAGGACCACCCAGACTGTTATCAGCAACAAGTCCAAAAGCCAGTCATGGTATGGGGCTGTGTCAGTGCCCTTGGTAAAGGTCATTTACACTTCTGTGATGGCAGCATTAATGCAGAAAAGTACATTGAGATCTTAGAGCAACATATGCTGCCTTCAAGACGTCATCTTTTCCAGGGACGTCCATGCATTTTTCAACAAGACAATGTAAAACCACATGCTGCACACATTACAAAGGCATGGCTGTGGAAGAAGAGGGTACGGGTACTGGACTGGCTTGCCTGCAGTCCTGACCTGTCCCCAATAGAGAATGTGTGGAAAATTTTGAAACGAAAAATGCGACAATGACGACCCCGTACTGTTGCACATCGCACAACGTGTTTGCAGGAAGAATGAGACAAAATAAAAGCTGAAACACTAAATCACTTGGTCTCCTCGGTGTCAAAACGTCTTTTAAGTGTGGTGAAAAGAAATAGCAACATTACAAAGTGGTAAATGCTTTACTGTCCCAACTTTTTGGAATGTGTTGCAGGCCTGAAATGCAGGAATGGATGTTTATTAATAAATGAAATGAAGTTGACCAGACAAAACATGAAATATCTCAGGTTCATCCTGTCTGCAATCAAATAAAAGTCAAAGTAAATGTAAGAAACTTACACACAGCCAGTGTGTAAATGGATTTGTAGACCTAAAGTATAAAAAAGTACTGCAAATGGTTGGGAAGGTACATTTAAAGGGGCTCTGAGAGCTTTAAAGAACTTACAACTCTTCATAGCTGAGATTGGTTGTTAGTGCATATGACAACTGAACTTTTTGAACTCCAAATGCTATGTTTGGTATTTTTAATCTGTATAGAACTGTATAGAACTGAATAAAAATAAACATCTAGAAGTCTGGCAGTAGATTTTAAGATCAGCATTATTATGTAGGAGTTTAATAATTGTAACACTATTAACAAATAGTCTCAAGATGTCTCATTCTGCTAATAAAAAACTTAAAGCTAAATCTAGCTCCGCAGAAAGTGTTATTAATCATTGTTTTCTGTGTAGGTTGGATAGTCATAAATAATACAAAATATGACCTCTTGTGTTTAGCCCCCCCAGTTTAAGCTGGACCCACGACTCGCCCGACTGCTGGGAATCCACACTCAGACACGCTCCTGCATCATCCAGGCTCTCTGGCAGTATATTAAAACCAACAAGCTGCAGGACTCCCATGATAAGGAGTACATAAACTGTGATAAATACTTCCAGCAGGTAATGTCTGTCTAAATGAACTTTTGTTCTGAATTAACCAAACAGAAATCAGGAACACTCAGTACCAGAACCACTTTGCTGTTCTTTAGTGGACGTGCCTCGGATTAATTGAAATGTAGCCAAACGTTTGCTAGTTTTTGTTATTTTTGTCTTTTTGTCAGTCATTGTGTTATAGTCAGTATTTTTGTTGCAGCTGTTTTAACACACAGGTGACAGTTTAAACATTACTCTATGGTACTACAAACTGTATTAATTGTAGTACTTGTTCTTTCTTAGATTTTTGACTGCCCTCGTCTGAAGTTCTCTGAGATCCCTCAGCGCCTCACAAACCTGCTGCTTCCCCCTGACCCCATTGTTATCAACCACATCATTAGGTAAATACGATTATAATACTACACAAGAATACATACAAGAACTACAGTAAATACTGTACTACCGTATTACTTATTATACAGTGTGTGTGTGGGTAGTGTGGACCCAAATGATCAGAAGAAAACAGCCTGCTATGATATAGACGTTGAAGTGGAGGATCCACTAAAAACCCAGATGAGCAACTTCCTACTCTCAACTGCCAATCAGCAGGAGATCGCCACCCTCGACAACAAGGTGCAGACAATACAGAATCACATATTTACATGATCAGGACAATGTTTTCTCTTTTTATTACAATGTTTAAACATTTTATCTAACCCTTTAAAATGTGATTGAATTTTGTTGCAGATTCATGAGACTATAGAGTCTATTAACCAGCTGAAGATTCAAAGAGATTTCATGCTCAGCTTCTCTAGAGATCCTAAGGGTTACATCCAGGACTGGCTCAAATCCCAGAGCAGAGATCTCAAAGTAAGTTTATCTTTTATTCCAAACTGGACCTTAAACACTGATTTACCTCAATAATCCTTGTGTATTTAAACATCTGTAAATAAAAGTGTTTTATTTATGTAAGGCATTCTCACAGATTCAGTCCCCTTTCCCTTCGGTGTAGCGGTTCCAGACGACACTTTTATGTGTTATTCTGTTTTGTTTTTGTTCTTTGCAAAGTGTTGTAGTTTGGTTAACTATTCATCAAGCTGTGTTCTTGTCTAGTTGTGTAAAATGCTTGCTAAGCAATTGCACTTACATCTTGCATGAACTTACCCCACATCACAGGGGTAGAGATGTGCACTGGTTTTGGGATCCCTTTAGAACCTAACAAAATAGGACATACATTGTATTTGGTTGGTTCGTTACAGAAAGAAAAATAACTTTTTTGCATTTTTGCAGTAAATTGGCTTTTTAGCAAGTACATTTTATTATTTAGTATGACCACTTCTACCTTCTTTCAGCCTATAGGAGTAGCTACATGAAATCATCTGTTTAGTTTTCTGTGTTACCTAAAGGCAGGAAATTGATGCCTCATCAAGGAGGTTGCAAAAAAACACAGATGAACATCTAAAAAACTGCAGGCCATACTTGGCTCAGTTAAGGTCAATGTACATGATTTCACTATAACACAGACACTGGGCAAAACTGGCATCCATCAGAAAGTTGCAAGGTACTTTCAAGACTTTTGGGATAATATTCTGTGGACTGATAGAAGACATTGGTCCTGTTACATCTGCCGTAAAGCTAATGATTCATTCCACCACAAAAACATTATACCTACAGTCTAGCATGTAAGGGTCTGGTGCTGTTTTGCTTCTGCAGGTCCTGGACAGCTTGTCATAACTAATGGAATTATGAATTCTCAGTAAAAACAAAGTGAGGGTTTTGGAATGGCAGTTTATGCTTGAAAACCCTCCAATTTAGCCAAATTAAAACAAATATTTAAAGGTGACTAGGCCAGAATTTCTCCACAGTGAAGTAAAAAACGTATTATTGCAAGTTATCACAAATGTTTGATTGCAGTCGGTACTACCAGGGGTGGCATGACCAGTTATTAGTTTAAGGGGGCAATTACTTTTTCACATGGGTGATACAGGTTTTGAATAAATCTTTAAGTAATGGAATGATCATTATTTTTACATTGCACACATTTTTTTTTAATTCAGGTTCTGTGTTTTAGTCCGAGGACATAATATTTTGCCAGTTACACATGCATTCTAAATGACTAGTAGTCAGTCATGATCAATCTACCTGGTATACTTTTAAACATGTTTCATATCTTATCCAAGAAGCCCTATGAGTTGTAGTGTGGAAGCCATTAAATGTAGTGGCACAACTTTAAGTTGGCTTGACCTATTTCTTTTAGGTATCTGCTAAGAAAAAAAAGTCATAAACACTTTGCCTTCTGTTTGGTTTCAGCTGATGACAGATGTTGTTGGAAACCCAGAGGAGGAGAGAAGGGCAGAGTTTTACTACCAGCCCTGGTCTCAGGAGGCAGTCAGTCGTTACTTCTATTGCAAGGTGAGAAAAGCCTTCTAAGAGAACCAGGGTTTATTTTATGAGTGAGCAAGAGTGCTAGATCTGAGAAGTGAATCACTCTGTCTATTTTTAATCTGGGGTCATATTTACACTTTAAAGGGTATTTTATATGTCTAAGCCTGCTGATTCAGCTTAAAAAGTCCCCAGGACAGGTCGGGTACACAGTTAGCTTTCTTTTGAGAAAGAAAAGGCAAGCTGGGTGCACTTTCCAACAGGGAATTGAGCATTACTAAATTGGAAAAAAAAGATGGATACAAGCAGAAAATAAACAAAGAAAATTAAGTTGTTCAGCACAGATCAGCCATTTAAATGCATTTTCTTCCCATTTTCCTCCTGATTTAGCACACTCAATTTTTGTCTTCCACTGCCGAGAGATACCAGATTGCATCCAAGGAGATCCCGCTGCACCACCTGGGCGCCTCCAGCTTTCTTTATGTCACAGTTTAATTATTAAACATTTGCTCCAGACCATCAGTGTGGGTCTTTAAAGCCATGGTTACTGACTTTAAAAGTGCATTAAAAACAATAATTTACACTCTCCACATTTTTTATTAGGTACACCTATCTGATATGTACATTCATTAATTATTTTATAAACTACACCAACCATACAGATGAACTTTGTGGGTACAAAAAATAACTAACTGCAGCCTATTTGTTTATTAGGAACACATTTACTTAGCGCTCGTTAAAGCTGTACAGTTAGAGACAAAAACTATGAGGGTTCTTCAAAAAGTTTCCACACTTTTTTAACTTTATTTATTAAGAATTTCAAAAACAAATGACATCACTTTTCCACATAGTCACCTTACGATGCATTTTTCCCAGCGTCATACCAACTTTTTAATGCCATCAGCAAAATTGTTTTTGGTTGAGCACGTAGCCCTGATCTTGAAGGGAAGGATGGCATTTCTGTCTCTTCTTCTCATCACAGTGACAGTCAGTGTCACAGTAGACATTTGTATCAATGTTCTTTAATGCTGATGGCATTTACAAAAGCCACACATTTTTAGACAGGTGGTTACTATCAACAAATGATGTGAATTAACAAGGTAATGTGTTCCCTGAGATTGAGGTTTGTTTGCAATTACAAATTGGTTGTTGAATTATTTTCTATTTTATTTTATTTTTTTGGTCATTTGTTACTTTTTTGATCTTTTCTTGTAGATTCAGCAGAGAAGGCAGGAGCTGGAACAATCCCTGGCTATAAGGAATACCTAGATTGTATCCTAAACACCAGCTTCCACTTGTACGGCCATCCTTCATGCTGAGCCACATTGACGTCCTCATTATCATAGTACTGTTTCCTTCAGTGAGTTTTTGAGGGTTCCGGTCACTGTCACCCAAGGCCGAAATAGATCCAGTCCTTCCCTTTTGTTTGTCTAAGCCAGTCATGGTGTTATGTGTCAAATATTTGACATTAGAAAATCAAGCCTCTACCATATTTGTTTAAATATGATTTATAACTCTAATATTTAAAACTTGGTACAATAAATCCAGGCCAGTTCCTTAAATCTTTTTAGTCATTAAATGTTTTGAAAATGTGTCAGTATTATTGCTTGAATATGTCTGTGAGAATATTGGGTCGTTTTTTTACGTTTGTTTCATCCCTAGATATTTCAAGTGTCCTTAAGTACAGTAATATTATTAAGAGTTTTAGTGCAGGGTATCGTAACCATGTACAAACTGTTGAAAGTTAACTACATGCCTAAAAGATTTGAAACTGTCTTTAATAAACCAACTATAAAATACTGTGAGAGTGATTTAAATATGGGGTGTGGTTAAATATATTCACATCAATAAAAAAAAAGAACTTGAAGCATGTGTTCTGTAACTTAAAGAGAACAGTGCAGAAATGGACAAATCATAGCACAAAAACAGTCCCATTTTGATCGCCTGGAACATTAATTAACCAGGTAGCAAGCGAGGTTTATAATGTCGAGTTGCATAACTGCACTAAGCTCATTATTACCAAGTGTTAAACTTAAATTAATGCATATCAAATATTTAAGCTATGAAACCATTAAAAAGATTTGGCATGGTAATTGACCAATGCAGTGGTTCTAAACCGTTTTACCACCTGGGCTTTAGTGTGCTGCAACAGAGTATTTGACAATGAACTACTTTGAATCCACTACACAGACTAATAGTTTGCAGTAGACATTCAAAGTTCAGTGATAGTAGTTAATTTATAATCTAATAATCTGTACATGCACAGTGGTTACACTGTACTAAAGTCCTTACACATCTAATAAGGTACGTAGCACATAAGAACACTAAATATCAGGTGAGGTTTTTTTTATCAGTATTATAATGCATAGTTTATAACGGAGGCCTGTTCTACCATTAGGAGTCATTGTTAATGTAGTTAAAATGTATGAGGAATGTCTTTGCTTTCTAACGATACTAATATACAGTATTTGCCTCTAAAATAGCAGTTTGCTTATAGTTTTTTTGTTTAAACAATTTCTTACATTTGTGGTATTTAAATAAGTAATTCACTGCAAATTACAAACCACAAGCTAATCTTTAAAACATCTAAACCAATGTAAGGTGATGGCCAGTGATGGAAGCAGATACATGAAGCTGTATTGTAAATGTATAATTAGTAAGTTATATGATTTCTGCTGCTTGTAACATTATAAAATTACTTTTACTATCAAAAGGAATAAAAGTAGCAAACATTTGACATATATTTGACAGCTTTCAAATTTGATCTACACAGCCTTAATTTCAAGTAATATTGGTTAGTAACTTAATTTGCACATAAACCATTTAATCAAATAAGTTTCCCACCTAAATACTGGCCCCTACATTGGTTATTGTGACTTCTAACTCAAAATGGTAGAACAGGTCAAATACACTATCTGGACAAAAGTATTGGGACACCTCTTTTATTTTTTGAATTAATGCCACAGAGTTTTAGCCACAGCCATTGCTATCAGGAGTAATAAATCAATTAATATAAAGAAAATTAAATGCTCCAAACTTCGTAGCAACAGTTTAGTGAGGGCCCTCCAGCATGCGCACATTCCCCTGTGCACAAAGCAACATCTATAAACTTCTAAAGTACAGAGCCCTGACCTCAGCCTCACTGAACAGCTGCAATATTACTGTTCTCAGTTGAGGCTTTCTTGACCAGCATTAGTTCCCAGCCATACACATGCCCTTTTGACTGAATGAGCACAAATTCCCACAGATGTCCCTCAGAAGAGTGGCTGTTGTTATAGCTAAAATGATCACACAGAGGTCAATCTATTAATTAACACCCATATGGTTTTTGAACTGGGATGACGAACAAGTTCATGGTCAGGTGTCCAAATACTTTGGTCATATAGTGTATAATCAAGATGAAGTTCTCTTAAGCACTCGGTCTATATGAAGAAATTGGGGCCAAGCTGCTGGCCAGCAGTAAATGTGTAATATTTTGCTTCCTCCAGAAGAACGTTGGCACGTGGCTGACAGTTAACATACTTGAATTGTTTTGCTTTTGTGATGATGTAATCTGTAATGGTCTGATGAACTTGTGCTGTAAAGCCTTCAGAAACAGAAGTGAAACAAATGTAGTCCAATGCTGTATAAAACATAACAATACTCAGCAGTTCTTGTATGGATACAATTTTGCTTCTCATGATTTGTATCTGCTGTTATGAATCAGTTCATTTGACCTCTTAACTTTAAACCAAATAATGAAATGTAAACAGTGTTAAAGTTTGTCTTTGGCCCACTCCAGCTCAAAGTCCATACAATATACAGAAATACAATGTAATTTACCATTGGAATAATACAAATCTTTGATGTGAATTAAGGAGCTCTTCATTTGGAAACAGACTTTGGCAGTATTCACTTAGATTTTTTGACACGGTACCCCACTTATTATTGTTCTTTAAAGGACACATCAGTGATGTAGAAGGATTATAAAGCTATCATATGAAAAGATATATTTTCACATCTTAAGCGGGGCAGTCAGTCGTTTTGCCTCCTTCAAATCGTAAAGATGTGCACAAATAATCCTTAAATCATTTTAGTATGTGTGATCGTAATGATATTTAAAGTATAAAGAAAAATGTGTTTTGTTTCATACTTTCCTTTTTTTAAAACCATTTTACAGCTAAGAGCAATAACCAGTGTAGCTTAGTTCTTAATAGAAATTCCAGCTTAGTCAAGCACCACAACTATAAAACTTTTAGCACTGTTGTTGATCACAAGTCAGTCCGAAATATTGTTCACAGTCTCTTGAAGCACACACACTAATAAACTGAAGGAATTTCTTAAATCTGCTGTGTAATGTATGAACAATGAACATTGTAATATAGTCATGTTTCCCCACTGGCTGTGTGTGTTGGTTTTCACTGATGTGTTGGATTTTTGTTAGTCAGATAGGTGGTAGGAACCAGGTATTAATCAGATTTTGTACACTTTTTCTCATGGAAGAGGAGTTCACAGAATTATTCACTGAGCCTGAATTGTTTTTAAGGACTATGCATGCTGCATGGACAGATTTTTATACTTTCATACTAGGACATTAAAAATGCTGGACTAAGAGGAGATCTGAACAACACTGACCCACCGAGACTGGGTCAAAGTTACAAATGGACAACAGAGAGGCCAGTTTGGGTCAGCTAGTATTTTTTAAAGTCTGTATTGCTGTTGATTTGTCTTTAAAAAGACGTAGTGTTTTTAGTATGGAAACATTAAAGTGCATAGTGCTGTGCAGGCAGTTTCTGAGTAGATTAGAGCGCCCTCTACCGAACCTCCTAAACACAGCATCCTCTTCAGCCCTTCAATCATCACTGGCTATCATTGGACCCCTCTTATCACCACCAACCACTGCTGTTTCACACAAGGAGTTACCCATAAGTCTAGCTGGGTCAAAAAGTTTGAGTGCACAACAATTAAGAAAGATTTTTTGAAATATATTTAATGTATGTTGCAACTTGCAGTGTTGTGTCATTTAAATAGTAACATGTTCTCTAAAGAATTGTCCTCTTCTGGTTAGTCCATTTAGCATTAATTCTCATTTAAATTGATAAAACTGTATCAGTTTTTCATTTATTTATTTATATTTTAACCACGGTTGTGTTGTCGTGCCCCCACGGCACCACACACTTACTTTCTCAATCACTGGCTCACTCAGCCACACATACTTAGGGGCATTATGAACAGCCAATCCACCCTCTTAATGGTTTTGGCAAACAACAAGAAAACTGGAGCATCCAGAAGAAGTCAATCTAAATATGGAATAAACCTGTCTTTATGAGACATGTTGTTGTGCTATACTCAATACCAGATACCCATCAGTTTTATTAACTAGCTACCTATGGACTTTTAGACCCTACTGGATGTTTATTGGTAAAAACATCAAATCACTCCTACTGGTCTCATCTGGCACCAGCATGTTTGTGGATTAGCTGCTGTTAATCTATTTATTAACAGAATTGGGAAAGACGTGATTTGTATGTAATGGGTGCTCATTCACATCTCTTTTAGCAGGCAGGATGTTTGTAATGCTTCACTATGATTTCTCATTGATTCTGATGTACATTTCTATTGTATCACCTTGTATGAGAACCAATGCTGTGGATGTAAATAAACAAGCGCTTGCCAAAGTTTGTCAAATGAACCCAAATCTGAGTGTGTTGTGACTTTTATTTGATTGTGCAGGACAGTTACAGACTTACAAAAAGTGTAGCATCATCCAAGGAGCTGTGCTTCTGCAATATTAGTATTATTGACAAGTTAAGCATTATGATGATACTTCTGTAACAATTTCCTGATACAGTTTTCAAATGGATTGCTCTCAGTGATTGTAAGCTGGACAGACTCTGAGTCAGAAAAGCAGCCCCGAATTATGAGGTTTACTTCACCATCTATTGACAGGAGTGATGTAAAAAAATAGGTGGTATTGTGAAAGCTTAAATGTAGCTATTTTATTTTTTATTCGTCTAGCTCAACTGAGATTTTTTTCCGACGTTTTCTTCTTACTTATTCTTACTTATCTTTCAAGCATCAGTAATTAATTTCCTTTATTTGTAGACAGTTTTTTGTATCATGTGTTAAATGTAAAGACCTGAATGGACATCATTCAATAACTGAGTTCAGGTGACTCAGTATGTGCAACTTTGCAGCATCAGATTGAAGAAGGCCTTTTCCCGTTCCAGCAGATTCTGTTTTCCTGTGCATGAGAGGAACAAGATACATAAAAACATGTTTTCATAAGTTGCGTTGAGGATTTTTTGTGGCCTGCAGAGCCTCGACCAATAATCAGTCAGGGCTGGTAATCACCAGTAGGGGCTAACAAGCTTTTTGTTTGTTTGTTTATTAGGATTTTAACGTCACGTTTTACACTTTGGTTACATTCATGACAGAGACGATAGTTACTCATCACACAAGGTTCATCAGTTCACAAGGTTATATCAAACAGTCATGGACAATTTAGTGTCTCCAGTTCACCGCACTTGCATGTCTTTGGACTATGGGAGGAAACCCAGGACCTTCTTGCTGTGAGGCGACAGTGCTACCCACTTACCCACCGTGCCGCCGAGCTAACAAGCTTTTAAAACATTTCTCGTATAATCTTTGCATTACATTCTTCTCATGTAAAAGCTCATTGAGGTTTGATGGCTCACCAAAACTGAGTCCCAGAACTCTACAGGTCTGTTCAAATTCCTTCTAGGCAACCCTTCCTGTGCTTTTTGGTTAAAAGTAACATGCATTATTAAGTCTTACCATGAAGTCTTTGTTTGTTAAATGATCTTCTTATGGTTGCCACTGACACATTTGTTAAGACCTTCGTTCATCAGGTTATGTACATTTTTTTTGTCCTGATGAATTTTCTAAGCCTCTGGATGAAACTTTGGGCTATCAAAACATGCAGGTTTGCTGCTGCACTGTAAGTTTGAAACCTTTTCAAGGTTTTGGACATCGTATACCCATTGCCCCTTAAATACAATGAATGAATGAATGAATGATCTCCTCTCTCATCTTTTGTGAGAACTTACAGTGGTGTTCAAAAAAATAGCAGTGATTTTAAAAAAGTGAATAAAGCGCAAAATCATTATAATAACTTTTATTTCCATAAATGCAAATGCACTGAAAATACTACACTTTCAATTCTAAATCAAAACATTAACAAAATTTAGCCAGTTTGTGTTAATCCTTTACAGAAAGTTAAGAAAAATGAATATTAGGCTGTTCAAAAAAATAGCAGTGCCAGCATTTTTCTTTAAAAACATAAAAAAAACATAAACAATGTATGTATAAACTGAAAATGTTTGAGGTTTCACTTTACGTTAAGTTGCTGAACTAATATTTAGTGGCATAACAATTGTTTCCGAGATCTGTGTTGCATGGAGTCGACCAACTTCTGGCACCTCTGAACAGGTATTCCAGTCCAGGATGATTAGACTACATTCCACAGTTCTTCTGCATTTTGTGTGTGTGTGTGTGTGTCTAGGCTTCATCTCTCCTCCGGGCTGGCTCCTCCGGGCTCGAACCCGAACTCCTTGTGGTCTGCCTCTACCTCCAACTCTCCTGGCTCTCTCTGCGTTGTCATTCATTGTTCAAAACAGACATCTTGACATGTGACCTATGCTAAGCCAGTGATTCGTTGGTGTTCAATAAAGTAATGAGTGTTTGCACATGTGAGGAGTGAGAGTGAAGCACTGGTGATTTAGTGTAGCATTTTGATAGGTTGTGTTTGAAAAAAGGAAATCATGTTACTTCCTGTTTGATTTTTGTGTATTAGGTAGAAAATTGTGTGTGGAGTTTTGCAAAATGTGTTTTAGGAAATTGAAAACTGAGTCAGACACTGAGAATTAGTGTATGGTTTTGCAGATTTGGTGTGGGGTTATGGTGTTTGAAAAACATGTTTAGAAAGTTGTGTGACAAGCAAATATTTAGTGTGTAAGCAGTTGAAAAAACTGTAACAAAATATCCTGCTACTCTCAAATACTTTAGGGAAGGGGGAGGTTGAATATTTCTCATTGCTGCTGTAACTGCAAAAGTGGTGGCATATTAATGTCCATGGTTTTGAAATGTAATGACCAACTAATACTTTTGGCCCTATAAAGTGTGTGTGTTTACAGCAGAAACAAAAACTCAGTTATTAAATGTTATAAATAAAACTGACCATTTACTGATGGCAGGTTAACAGTATCTTTTTTTATATGTTGCTTGCCTTGTTCAGACAGAAGCGGCATTGTGTAAGAAACAGGTGGTCTGTGTGCAAGCTCCAGCTTCTTGTCTATCACCCAAATTTCTGACCTGTCTGATTACACTGTGCCCTTTCTTTTTAATACCTGAAATGAAAGAAAGTGGTGACAGTAGACTACCAGCAGCCAGAAGGAGCATTTTAAACATCAGCCCCCCCTTCCTTGACTAAACCCAGATACCCTCTTTCAGCACTTTTTCCACCTTTCTCTATTTTCCTAAGCATTTTCTGCTTCTACACATGCACTCATGCTAAATTCCTGGCAGGATTGAGGAGGTCTGGGGTGGGGGTTGTCTGAGTAGTGAAGATCTGAGGTAAAACACAGAGTAACTCATTCAATGCTGCAGCCAGCCAGACTAAAGCCGCTTGGGTACACAATGTTCTTCTAATGCTAGTGTGACGTGGTGCCCACAGTGAAATTAAAACCAGTCTCCAGCTACATAACCTAAGAAGCATTCGTCCTAAACTGTCACTAATAAAGTGAATTTGTAGCAGGAAAAATAAACGTGGTTTGACTTTCTCAATATTAAAGTTAAATATAGTCAAAATATAAGGGTTTTTTTTGCTTTAATGCCAATTTGTGGAATGTGGAAATGTGGAATAACTCAAATAATACAGCTTATGTTAGCAAGTATCAAGAAGCTTATATGTTTTAGTTCATTCTGACAGGTAACCAATCCACCACAGGTCAACACTTATTTACTTCTCCCCAACTGCATGTTTTGGAAAGGTGGAAAGAAAATCAATACGTAGAACATGCCAAACACCATACAAACAGTGACCAGAATAAAGGTGAGGTTGGAACCCAGGTCCTCATGGCTCTCATGCTTTGTGGCACCACATACAGTGGCATGCAAAAGTTTGGGCACCCCTGGTCAAAATTACTGTTACTGTGAACAGTTAACCAGGGTGAAGATGGAATGATCTCCAAAAGTTAAAGATAAAACACACATTTTAACATTTTAAGCAATATCAGTGTATTATTTTGGTTTTGTAAAATTTTTGAGTGAACAAAGGAAAGGAGTACCTTGCAAAAGTATGGGAACCCTAGGAGATTTGAGCACTAACTTTGCCCGAGGTCTCAGACCTTAACTAGCTTGTTAGGGTTATGGCTTGTTCACAATCGTCGTTAGGAAAGGCCAGGTGATGCAAATTTCAAAGCTTTATAAATGCCCAGACTCCTCTAACGTTGTCCCAAAAAACAGCAACCATGGGTTCTTCTAAGCAGATGCCTAGCACTTAGAAAATAAAAATGGTTGAGGCCCACAAAACAGGAGAAGGCTATAAGAAGATAGCAAAGCATTTTCAGGTTGCCATTTCCTCAGTTCAAAATGTAATTAAGAAATGGCAGTAAACAGGAACAGTCTGTTTAAGGTGTGGAAGACCAAGAAAAATTTCAGAGAGAGCTGCTCGTAGGATTGCTAGAAAGGCAAATCAGAACCCCCGCTTGACTGCAAAAGACCTTCAGGAAGATTTAGCAGACTCTGGAGTTGTGGTACATTGTTCTACTGTTCAGCGACACCTGCACAAATATGGCCTTCATGGAAGAGTCAGCAGAAGAAAACACCTCTCCTGCATCTTCAACACAAAATTCAGCGTCAGAAGTTTGCAAAAGAAAGTCCTGTGGACCAATGAGGTTAAAATAGAAGTCTTTGGCTGCAATGAGCAAAGGTATGTTTGGAGAAAAAAGGGCACAGAATTTCATGAAAAGAACACCTCTCCAATCATTAAGCATGGGGGTGGATCAATCATGCTTTGGGGTTATGTTGCAGCCAATGGCACAGGGAACATTTCATGGATAGAGGGAGGAATGGATTTAAAGCAAATTCTGGAAGCAAACATAACATCATCTGTAAAAAAGCTGAAGTTGAAAAGAGGATGGCTTCTATAAATGGATAATGATCCTAAACACACCTCAAAATCCACCATGGCCCTCACAGTCCCCTGATCTGAACATCATTGAAAATCTGTGGATAGACCTTAAAAGAGCAGTGCATGCAAGACGGCCCAGAAATCTCACAGAACTGGAAGACTTTTGCAAGGAAGAATGGATAAAAATCCTTCAAGCAAGAATTGAAAGACTCCTGGCTGGCTACAAAAAGCGTTTACAAGCTGTGATACTTGCCAGGGGGTGCTACTAGGTACTAACCATGCAGGGTGCCCAAACTTTTGCTTCGGGCCCTTTTTTTTTTTTTGTTATTTTGAATGTAAAAGATAAAAATTAAAAAAAAGTTTTTGCTTAAAATACAAAGAGTCCGCTCAGGTGGTGCAGCGGTAAAAAAAACACACGCTGGAACCAGAGCTGGAATCTCGAATACATCGTATCGACTGTCAGCTCTGCCTGCCGGCTAGGCTGAGAGGCCACATGAACAATGATTGGCCTGTTGATCAGATAGGGGTGGGATATTAAATGCCGGCTAGGGACACTCTCATAGCTAATGCAATTACAACCTCTGCTGGCTGATTGATGGCGCCTGCACAGAGATGGGAAAAGGTGCTGTCAGGGTGTGTCTCTCCGTACACAGTGCTGATACGCATTGCACTCGTCAAAGTGTAGGTGACAAGATGCATACGGCATGCTGCCCACGTGTTGGAGGGGGCGTGGGTTAGCTTCTTTTGGAGATCATTTAATCTCCACCTTGCTTAACTGTTTGCAGTAACAGTCATTTTGACCAGGGGTGCCCAAACTTTTGCATGCCACTGTATTACTGCACGACCGGTTGTTGAAAAACCCAGAGAATGCAGAGTTTGTAGACGTTTATAGCTCATCATCAAACAAGGACCAGAAATACACACATTCATAAAACATGGTGAACAGTGGTAGCCTAGTGGGAAAAGCTTTGGGCTGTCAGTCAGAAGATTGTCAGTTTCTGCTATGCAGCCAGTGTTAGGCCCTTGAGCAAGGCCCTTAACCCTGTCTTCTCCAGGGACACTGTACAACAGCTGACACCACACTCTGACTCTTGTATTGTTCACGTGTATTTGTACACTGATCAGCCATAACATTAAAACTACATCCTTGTTTCTACACTCACTGTCCATTTTATCAGCTCCACTTACCATATAGAAGCACTTTGTAATTCTACAATTACTTATTGTAGTCCATCTGTTTCTCTGCATGCTTTGTTAGCCCCCTTAGATGCTGTTCTTCAATGGTCAGGACCACTACAGAGCAGGTATTATTCGGGTGGTGGATCATTCTCAGCACTGCAGTGACACTGACATGGTGGTGGTGTGTTAGTGTGTGTTGTGCTGGTATGAGAGGTCACACACAGCAGCGCTGATAAAGTTTTTAAACACCTCACTGTCACTGCTGGACAGAGTAGTCCACCAACCAGAAATATATCCAGCCAACAGCACCCCATGGGCAGCGTCCTGTAACCACTGATGAAGGTCTAGAAGATGACCAACTCAAACAGCAGCAATAGATGAGCGATTGTCTCTGACTTTACATCTACAGGGTGAAACAACTAGGTAGGAGTGTCTAATAGAGTGGACAGTGAGTGGACACAGTATTTAAAAACTCCAGCAGTGCTGCTGTGTCTGATCCACTCATACCAGCACAACACACACTAATACACCAGCACCATGTCGCTGAAAATGATCCACCACCTAAATAATACCTGCTCTGTGGTGGTCCTGTGGGATGAAAGCAGGCTAAAAAGATATGTAGAGAAACAGATGGACTACAGTCAGTAATTGTAGAACTACAAAGTGCTCCTATATGGTAAGTGGAGCTGATAAAATGGACAGTGAAGAAACAAGGAGGTGGTTTTAATGTTATGGCTGATCAGTGTATATGTAAAAAGTGTTATACAAATAAAATTGACTTGACTACTTGAACTTTACCTGAAAATGGTTTTACGGTAAGAAGAGACAAAAAGGAAATCAACCTAACACACACTGTTAAGTATAGTGGAAGGACCACTCAAAGGTGAAAAGACATCTTGTTGATGTTTTTTATGATGTACCTCCATAAACAGAGTTTTTGTTCACTGCTTTTCTGAGTGAACGCATGAACAGAGACATATAATGCCCACAGTGTAAATTAGTGGTAGGTCAGGGGGTTACAGTACTGAACCAGTGATCATAAAGTCACTATTTCAAGCCCCACCACTGTCATGTTACCAATAGTAGGCACCTAACTTCCAATTTCTTGCATTCAGCATCTGCTAAATGCCAAAAATCTAAACAGCTTTGGAATGAAACATCCAGTAAGCTCATGTTTAAAGTCCAAATATTTTTGGCCAAAAGTATGTGCCTTTAAGAAACAACTAAAAGCATGAAAAACATGAACAACGATTGGCCTGTTGTTCACATAGGGGTGGGGTATTGAGCCAGATAGGGACTCCTCGTAACTGATGCACTACGACCTCTGCTGGCTGATTGATGACGAGAGGGAAAGAGAGGGAAAGAGTGCGGATCAGGGTGTGTCTCTCCGTACACAAGGCTGATTCGCATATACGCACTTGCCTAGTGTGGGTGATAAAATGCATACGGCTGCTGCCCACGTGTCAGAGGGGGCCTGGGTTAGCTTCGTTCTCCTCAAATCAGAGCAGGGGTCGGCATTAGTGGAGAGGAAGCAAGATGCAATCGGGCAATTGGACGCGCTAAAAAGTCAGGAGAAAATGCATAAAACAAAAATGTATATATATATTAGAGATGCATGAGTACCGATACTAGTATCGGGTATTAGCCCGATACCGCGCTCATTAACTCGTACTCGTACTCGCAAACGAGGCTCCGATACTAAACATCCGATACCTTGTGCCTAGTGCACGTTGCTGCGTTAACGCAGGGATTTTCAACCTGTGGGGCGCGAGTGCCTGACCGGGGGCGTGACATTACGAGATTTTTTTACTTCTAAAACTAAAGCAATTCATTTTTCACCCACGGGAGACAGATTGAATTATTCTCACTGACCACGCTCACACGCACGTTTAATGTTATTTAGTTCCGTTTGACAAAAACAAAAAAAACTTAAAATAGAGCTAACAGCGAAGATAACCGGTTACAAAAGCAGCGACCGCTGTTATAGGACGTGTTTGTGTCTTTAATACTCTGTTCACAGTGTCGATACAAGTGATTCAGGAGTCGACTCATTTTAAGCACAGCGTAAGTTTCTTTTCTTAGTCATCTCTCCGTGTTTACTGTTATAATGAATGATGCGGTTGTAAATAAACACCAAATACTACAGAACATTCTGTGTGACTCGCTTACATTATAAAGCTCAGGCTTAATTATACTGGTTATTACCACAGAGCGGGAGCCGACTCAGAGTCGTTTACGATTTACCGAGGTGAACCACGAATGGATGTGCTGATAGAATCGGCTCAGATGGGATCGGACTGTATTATCTTTTTAAAGTAAATATTTCAATCAGCAGAATCGCATCGCATGTATGATGTGCACAACGTTAATTACGTGCGTTAATTAATGAACGTTAACGTTAGCTTGTCAGAAGCTTTCTCAATGATGTCTGTGCGGTGTTTTTTTTTTTTGTACAATTAGTGATGGCAACCCAAGCAACTGTTCCACTGCACTATTTTACACTAAAAACTACACTATTCCATAATGCTCCAGATTGCATCATTCTAAATAGGTATCGGTATCGGCGAGTACAAAAATACATGTACTTGTACTCGTACTCGGTTGGGAAAAAATGGTATCGATGCATCCCTAATATATATATATATATATATATATATATATATATATATAGAAACAACTAAAAGTACAAACATGGTGAATAAGATAGTTTAATAATGATTATAGGAATGAGCAAGCAACCCTTTATTAGGGTTTCTTAGAAGTTCAGTAATTCCAGCACAGGAAGTAACAGCTTGGTTTTCACAGTTCACTGATTCATGTCCATTAAACCAGTTGAAATTTCTACGTCCACTGAAACCATCAAGAAGTCCTAGGTGCTGTTGGCCTGCTCTTGTTCAAACAGCGCCATAGCTAGGTGCGAGCGAGAGGCCAGCCCTTCTAAATTGCTCAGCACACAGCGATGGTAAATGTCCTCGCTGAAGCGGGGGTTACAGGCTCTCCGTACATATTTTTGAACGAGAGCCGGCTCGACCGCACGGAAGACGTGCAGGTTCGAGTAGCGCACAAAGATCTCGTACACGTCCATGCTCTCCAGCAACTCGTCATTGTCCAAGACGTCCGCAGCCATCTTAGAACGAGTGGCCATGTAGTCTGCGTTGTAGAAACAGGCCTCCTCAAAGGCGTGGCGGTCGAATCGGCCGTCGCGGAGCGACTCAGAAGAAAAGGAAGACGCAGCGGATGGCTGTTGGTCGCGGTACACGAGGGCCGGGCTGTACTCTTGAAAGTGTACAGGGAAAAAGACCTGCCAGTTACTGATGGCATTCATGCGGCAGCGGTTCAGAAAGTCACTGTTCACCTCGGTCCACACACTAGCCAGAAAGAAGAGCGTGTCCACTGGGTGCTTTTTGGAGATGATGTCCATCAGCTTGACCTGTGAGGGAACTTCTGTTTTGACACTAATCCACGGGATCTTGACATCACTGTAGCGCTTCTCCACCTCGCTGATCATGGCCTTGACCCCTGCAAAGACATCAGTCTGACTGACCCTTTGTGCATCAAATGGGTCATAGACAAAAAGAAAGGTCAGTAAAGCATTGTCCCGAGTATCCAAAGTGTTCATCACATACGTGTCCAAGAAGTTGCCCACAAAGTCCTGATCCCGTGCAGTGACCGGAAGAATGACCTGCACCCTTGTTGCTTCAGTCACGTAGGGCATGGGTATGATCTCGATGGTGCTGAGAGGCCTTAGCAACGCCACACGCTTAGCAATCACCTGACTGTGACCCTTCTGCGTGAAGGCCTCCAGGGCCAGGTCCAGAACATACTCCATCCCTCGCGTGGGGTCAAATCGACGGTAGCCGTTCAGCAAACGTTGCCGCCGGAAGCGCAGCTGTGGTTGATAGCGCTCGTTCAGGCGCTCCACGGCAGTCTCCAATATGGAATTGACGTCTGCGCGGTCTGCGCCATGGAGCTCACACTTCGGAGAGCTGTCTGCGCAGGAGTAGATGTGCTCTTCAGTGAAATACTCCCAGTTGATCACCTCGAAGCGTGTCTTTGGGCGGAAAGGTGGATTGACGCCAATAGGCCAGGTGGCCCCAGCTTTGCCTTCCGGGGTGAGCTCACTCAGGTTATTGATCTGAACCTGTGGAATAGTAAACAGAGAATTAAGAGAGAAATTCAGGTTTTGCAAGTGAATTAATTCAGCAGCTTTTTTTTATTATTTTATTTTATGCATTTTTGCCCCTTTTCAACCAATTAAGCGTAGCCAATTAGTCGTCCACTGCTGGGGACACCAATCATGTCCAAGGAGGGTATATTTGTCTAACATACTCTCCCTCTGACACGTGCACAGTCCACCAACCCCTTTTTGTTATTACTTCAGTGGATTAGCGCATGAGGCCAGTCTCGCGCACTGAGAGTCACGCATCAACCTCCACATTCCTCCACTTCCGCGCAGGCGCCTTGGGCTACAAAGCAGGGTCCTTACACAGTGTTTGTTTGTTTGTTTATTAGGATTTTAATGTCATGTTTCACACTTTGGTTACATTCATGACAGGAACGATAGTTACTCATTACACAAGGTTTATCAGTTCACACAAGGTTATATCGAACACAGTCATGGACAATTTTGTATCTCCAGTTCATCTCACTTGCATGTTTTTGGACTGTGGGAGGAAACCAGAGCACCCAGAATAAACCCACGCAGACACAGGGAGAACATGCAAACTCCACACAGAAAGGACCCGGACCGCTCCACCTGGGAATCAAACCCAGGACCTTCTTCCTTACACAGTGTCAAAGACCCCAGCCTCTTTTTGGTTGTTTTTTCCCATCCATTGGACTAGTAGCCAATCTTGTCTGCTGATGATGATGATGATAGCTGGGATTTATTGCCACGGCAGCACGATTACGGCTATATATGTGGCATGTCAAGTTTCTGTTTCATATAAGGTTGATTAAGTTTTTAGAGGGCGGGGTGTGGCTTGGTACTCCCATCATTTATTTTACTACATAAGGTGTACTTTGATGTGAGATAAGTAATTATGTATTTTCCCTGGTGAGGTCTTTTCGAAGAGATCTTTGATGTCTGCACGGAAGTGTTGCTGTCTTTGTTGCTGCAGGCTAGGGCATTCAATCAATATATGTTTAATTGTCAGGGTCATGTTGCAGTTTTGACAGGTAGGGGGTTCATCTCCTGTAAGTACACTGTGTTCCAAATTATTATGCAAAAAGTGTTTAGGAGTGATAAGGTAAGAATTTTTTTGTTTGTCAGTTAAACTCATTGATGGTGATGTGTGTCAGGGCTCTTTATATCACTGAAAGCAATTGCAGACACCTGTGCTAATTAGTTTGGCAGGTGTGTCCAATTAAAGGCAAGACTACTTAAGAAGGCTGTCCCACATTATTAAGCAGCCTACATTTTCAGCCAAAATGGGAAAGAAAAAGGATGTGTCGGCTGCTGAGAAGCAACAAATTGTGGAGTGTTTAGGTCAAGGCATGACTACTACAATCAACATTGCCAAGACACTTCATCGTGATCATCGCACAATCAAGAAGTATGTAGCTGATTCAGAGCACACACGTGTGCGTGCTGATAAGGGAAAATTGAGGACTCTTTCCAACAGGCAATTACGTCAGGTTAAAAGAGCAGCTGCAAAAATGCCTTGTCATAGCAGCAGACAAGTTTTTGAAACTGCTGGTGCCTCCAACGTCCCCCGAACAACAAGATGCAGGGTCCTTCAGAGGTTTGCAGCTGTGCATAAGCCATCCTGTCGACCTCCTCTATCCACTGCACACAAGCAGAAACGGCTCCAGTGGGCCAAACAATACATGAAGACTGACTTCAAAACTGTTTTGTTCACCGATGAGTGCCGTGCAACGCTCGATGGTCCAGATGGATGGAGTGGAGGATGGCTGGTTGATGGACACCCCATGCAAACAAGGCTACGGCGCCAACAAGCAGGAGGTGGAGTAATGTTTTGGGCTGGAATCATGGGGAGAGAGATTGTCGGCCCCTTTAGGATCCCTGAAGGGGTAAAGATGACCTCCATAATGTATGTGGAGTTTCTCAAACAGCACTTCCTGCCATGGTTCAAGAAGAAGAACCGTGCATTCCGCAGCAAGATCATTTTCATGCATGATAATGCACCGTCTCATGCTGCAAAGAACACATCTGCATCTCTGGCTGCTATGGGCATAAAAGGGGACAAACTTATGGTGTGGCCCCCATGCTCCCCTGACCTCAACCCCATTGAGAACCTCTGGAGCATCATCAAAAGGAGTGTCTATGATGGCAGGAGGCAGTTCACATCTAAGCAACAGCTCTGGGAGGGTATTCTGTCCTCATGCAAAACAATTGAAGCAGATACCATCCAAAACCTGACAAATTCAATGGACGAGAGAGTTCAGAAGCTCCTTTCGAACAAGGGGTCCTATGTGCAAATGTAACATCACCTAGAATAAAGTTTTGACTTGAAAACTGTTTGATTTCAGTTTGTAATAACCTGCTAATGCTTATAATTTCACAAATGACCATTTTTTTGTTCTTTATAAAAATGAAAAGGTTGAAAACTCTGCTGTGCATAATAATTTGGAACATGCATTTTGAGTGCATTTTAAGTGTTTTATTTTTTTTTAAATATACTGTTATCATTGGCAGTTTGTTCAAAAACCTTTCAATTGTACTCTAATAGTTGATGACTGGAAAATTACAATGACTGCAATTCATATAGGTAATTTTGGAAAATCTGAGAAAATATTATTTGCATAATAATTTGGAACACAGTGTAGATGTTTGTGTGTCAATTGGGTGTGTTCTATGCGCAACCTTGTGTGGATGACTTGGTGGTATCGGTTCTCCATCTTGTAACCTATCGGTTTTATGTTAGGTTTGATTTCTTGGAGTTTGTTGTTGGTTTGGTTGTCCCATTTCTCTTGCCATTTTGTGTTTATGAAGGCTTTTATTATTGGGATGGTATCTGTGACTGGGATGGGGAGAAAGGTTATGTCCTTACTTCTGGCCGATCTGGCGATGTTATCCACTCTTTCGTTTCCCTGTATTCCACAGTGTCCTGGTATCCAACAGTATTTTATATTGTATTGTTTATCTTTCAGTTCCTTGTCTATGATCCAAATTTTGGTTATTATTGAGTTGTTTGTGTCCATGGAGTCCAGTGCCTCTAGGCAAGACTTTGAGTCACTGCATATTAGAAAGTCTTTGTATTTCTCTTTCTGAATGTATTCTAGGGCTATTAATATCGAGTAGGCTTCGGCTGTGAAAATGGAGCAGAATGTTGGGAGACGGATGCTGTGGTTGTGTGTTGCAGTAAAGTACGCTGCTGCGACGTGTGATTCTGTTTTGGATCCATCTGTATATATTGTTCTGTGGTTTGAATGCTTTTCTCTTAGTTCAAGGAAATTTCCCTGATATTCCATTGGTTCTGTTCCTTTTTTCCTGTTTTCTGCGAGTGACAGAATAACCTTTGGTTTTCGAGGGTTCCATGGGGGGAGTGGTTCTTGGGATTTTGCAAGTGTATACATGTTTATTTTTAGGTCTTTCAAATCATCCTTTATGCGGATTCCTAAAGGCTGTATGAAGTTGGGTTTCGCCTCGTACATATGTTGAAACCTATTTTCATAGATGGATTGGTATGGCAGGTTTTGTTTGTTGCAGTATGTTTTTATTGCATATTTTAAAGCAATTTGTTGCCATCTCATGTGGATCGGTGGCTCGTTTGCTTCAATGCATAGGCTGTCTACTGGTGATGTCCTGTAGGCCTCCAGGGCCAGCCTTAGTCCTTGATGGTGGACTGTTTTCAGTGTTTGCCAATAGGACTTTCTTGTTGCTCTATAAATGTGGCACCCATAGTCCAGTCTAGATTGTATTATTGCTTTGTAGAGTTGCATCAGTATGGGGAACGCAGCTCCCCACTTCGTATTTGCTAGTGTTCTCATTATGTTCAGGCCTTTTTGACTCTTTGTTTTCAGCTGCTGAATGTGGGATTTGAAGTTCAATTTATTGTCCATTATTATCCCAAGGAACTTGGCCTCCGTTTCTACCTTGATTTCGTCCCCATCGAGGTAGAGTGCTGGGTCCGGGTGCATTGACCTTAGTTGGCAGAAATGAATGCAGGTGGTTTTGGATATTTTAAAGCCGTTCTGGACGGTCCACTTCTGTATGTTATCTATGGCGCATTGTAGTTTCTGTTCAATTGCTGGCATGTATCTTCCTCCGTAGCTTATGCATAGATCATCTACGTAGAGGCTGCACATGATGCTGGGGTCGATACCTTGTGTGATATTATTGATCTTGATGTTAAAGAGTGTCACTGATAGTATGCTACCCTGGGGGACTCCCATCTCTTGTATTGTTGGTTTTGAAAGAGAGTGATTCACCTGGACCCGGAAGCTTCTGTTTGTTAAGAAGTCTGAGATTATTATAGTCTTCCTCGGAGGCCCATTTGGTGGATGTCTTCTAGTATGCCGTGTCTCCAAGTTGTATCGTATGCCTTTTCCAAGTCGAACAAAACAGCCACTATATGCTGTTTATTTATGAAACCGTTCCTAATATAGGTCTCCATCCTTGTGATATGGTCCATTGTGCTTCTACCTTTCCTGAAGCTACTCTGTAGACGATTAATGAGGCTGTTGTGTTCTAGGTGCCATACCAGGCGATGATTAATCATTCTTTCCATTGTTTTGCAGAGGCAACTAGTCAAGACTATCGGCCGGTAATTTCTAGGGTCGGTATGGTTTTTCCCAGGTTTGGGAATCGGGATCACTACTGCTTCTCTCCAGGTGTGGGGTATTTTGCCTTCTGTCCAGATTCGGTTTATGGCTGTGAGTAGGACTGTCAGTGATTTGTATGAGAGTTGTTTCAGAAATTGTTAGGGTTAGGGTTATCTGGACCTGTGGCTGCGTCGTGTGCTTTTTGAATTGCGTTTTGAAGTTCTTCTATTGTAAACAGTCTGTTGTAGGGTTCGTCGTTTTCTGATTTAAAGGAGGGTGGTTTGTTTTCTCGGACAGTACGGATCTTTTGGAATTCTGGCATGCAGTTTTCCATGGAGCAATTTTTCTCGAAACTCCTTGCTAATGCATTTGCTATGTCCTCTTCAGAAAGTAGTTGTTTGCCTTTTTCCCCACAGGTGGTGTATTTGAGGTCTGTTTTCTCTATTGTACATGCTACGTACCATTTTCCAGACTGCGCCTATTGACGCTTTGGATTTAAGGTTAGACACAAAATCTGTCCATGTTTTGGTTTTAGCCAGCCTTATGGTTCTGCGTGCTTGTGCCCGACTGATTTTGAATCTAGTGAGGTTTTTGGTTGTTGGGTGTTGGTTAAAAGTCCTGATGGCTTTTTTCCTGTGCTTGATGGCCATTTTGCATTCTTCCGTGAACCATGGGTTATGGTACTTCGATTTGTTCGCTTTGGATCGTGGTATTGTGTCTTTGGCTATTTCTGTCAGTGTTTCTGTGAACCACCTTACTGGATCTGGTTCCTCGGATTCTAGTGTGTGGAGTCTTTCCTCGCACAGGGTTTTAAATAGTTTCCAGTTTGCTTTTTTTAAATTCCACTTGGGGATGCCCTGTTGTTTCTTCGGTGGTTTCAGAGATATTATTATCGGGAAGTGGTCACTGCCACATGTGTCTTCCCAGATTTTCCAGTCGATATATGGTAGTAGTTCTGGTGAGCTGAGGGTTAAGTCTATGGCTGTATATACTCCATGTCCTGGGTGTAGATACAGTGCCTTGCAAAAGTATTCAGCCCCCTTGAACTTTTCAACCTTTTGCCACATTTCAGGTTTCAAACATAACGATATGAAATTGTAATTTTTTGTGAAGAATCAACAACAAGTGGGACACAATCGTGAAGTAGAACGAAATTTATTGGATATTTTAAACTTTTTTTAGAAATAAAAAACTAAAAAGTGGGGCGTGCAATATTATTCAGCCCCTTTACTTTCAGTGCAGCAAACTCACTCCAGAAGTTCAGTGAGGATCTCTGAATGATCCAATGTTGACCTAAATGACTGATGGTGATAAATAGAATCCACCTGTGTGTAATCAAGTCTCCGTATAAATGCACCTGCTCTGTGACAGTCTCAGAGTTCTGTTTAAAGCGCAGAGAGCATCATGAAGACCAAGGAACACACCAGGCAGGTCCGAGATACTGTTGTGGAGAAGTTTAAAGCCGGATTTGGATACAAAAAGATTTCCCAAGCTTTAAACATCTCAAGGAGCACTGTGCAAGCGATCATATTGAAATGGAAGGAGTATCAGACCACTGCAAATCTACCAAGACCCGGCCGTCCCTCTAAACTTTCAGCTCAAACAAGGAGAAGACTGATCAGAGATGCAGCCAGGAGGCCCATGATCACTCTGAATGAACTGCAGAGATCTACAGCTGAGGTGGGAGACTCTGTCCATAGGACACAATCAGTCGTACACTGCACAAATCTGGCCTTTATGGAAGAGTGGCAAGAAGAAAGCCATTTCTCAAAGATATCTATAAAAAGTCACCTGGGAGACACACCAAACATGTGGAAGAAGGTGCTCTGGTCAGATGAAACCAAAATCGAACTTTTTGGCCACAATGCAAAACGTTATGTTTGGCGTAAAAGCAACACAGCTCATCACCCTGAACACACCATCCCCACTGTCAAACATGGTGGTGGCAGCATCATGGTTTGGGCCTGCTTTTCTTCAGCAGGGACAGGGAAGATGGTTAAAATTGATGGGAAGATGGATGGAGCCAAATACAGGACCATTCTGGAAGAAAACCTGTTGCAGTCTGCAAAAGACCTGAGACTGGGACGGAGATTTATCTTCCAACAAGACAATGATCCAAAACATAAAGCAAAATCTACAATGGAATGGTTCACAAATAAACGTATCCAGGTGTTAGAATGGCCAAGTCAAAGTCCAGACCTGAATCCCATCGAGAATCTGTGGAAAGAGCTGAAAACTGCTGTTCACAAACGCTCTCCATCCAACCTCACTGAGCTCGAGCTGTTTTGCAAGGAAGAATGGGCAAAAATTTCTGTCTCTCGATGTGCAAAACTGATAGAGACATACCCCAAGCGACTTGCAGCTGTAATCGCAGCAAAAGGTGGCGCTACAAAGTATTAACGCAAGGGGGCTGAATAATATTGCACGCCCCACTTTTCAGTTTTTTATTTCTAAAAAAAGTTTAAAATATCCAATAAATTTCGTTCCACTTCACGATTGTGTCCCACTTGTTGTTGATTCTTCACAAAAAATTACAATTTCATATCGTTATGTTTGAAGCCTGAAATGTGGCAAAAGGTTGAAAAGTTCAAGGGGGCTGAATACTTTTGCAAGGCACTGTATGTGTTTGAGCCATCATTTAATAGACAGAGGTCTCTTGAGTTTATTAGATCTTCGATTAACTTTCCTCTCTGTGTACTCTTTTTACTTCCCCAGATGGGATTGTATGCATTGAAGTCCCCTACCAGGACGAAGGGAGAGGGCATTTGGTTTATCAGAGAGTTTACGTCTTGTTTAGTGACAATATCTCCCGGAGGAAGGTATATTGAGCAGATGGTTATTGGTCGGGATAGTGTCAGGCAGACCAATTTGGATTGGAACGAGACTATGAATAATGTTGTGTCGTATTAAGATGGCTGTGCCCCCAGACTGTCTAAGTTTTGCCGGCCCAGGTGTGCTGTATGTAGTGTAGCCTTTGAGGTCTTTGTAGCTTGCTTGTTTTAATTGTGTCTCTTGAAGGCAGATGGTTGCTGGGTTGAGGGTTGCTGCTAGTCGTTGTACTTCTGCGTAATTTGCTTTGAACCCCCTACAGTTCCACTGTATGATTAGTTCTTCATCTGTCATGTATATGTACATTTTGTTTTGCTTTGGTCCTTGGTGATGGGCTCCGGGACCATGATGTCATGGATTCTGACATCTCTACGTCTACTGACGCACCTTCCTTGGATTTATTACTTCCTTGGCTTGATTTCTGTGATGTACTTGTTTTCTTTTTCTGTTTGTGTTCTGTCGGTCTCTGTTGCTTTAGTGTCCTGATTGTTTGCTTTTGGTCTGAGGTTGATTATTTCCTTTGTGTTTGTGAGTGGATGTGCTTTCTCGCCACATATCCATGTGAGGAGTGTCTGGGTCCCTTGGTTTACTGTGGTTTTGAGTGCTGCTGCGTAGGATTTAATGGGTTTGAATGCGGGTTGGTTTTCGACCAGCTGTCTTGCTTCCGGGTACGTGATCTTTTTACTATGCTTCAACTGGATTTCTTTTTCCCATATCCATGTAGAGCATGCTTTAGATGATGCATTATGTTGCCCCATAGCAAGTTTGTGCATTTTGGAGTGTTTTCACATCCTGGTCCATGTTCTGCCTCCCCACAGTTACTGCATAGCATTGCTTCTACAATTTGCTGCCCCATGTCCATACCTTTGGCATTTGAAGCATCTTAAAGGGTTTGGTATATACATGTCCACTTTCACCTTTAGATATCCAATATTGATCTTTTCTGGGGGTTGTGGTCTGTTGAAGGTTAAGATATAGGTGTTTGTTCTTATAGTTTGGTCTTGTTTTTTGCGTCAGTTCGGCTGTGATTTCGGCTTCTTCCATTTCTGCTAGTTCTCTTGTTCAGTTTACGCCCTTGCTGATGTTGAGGTATGGGTGTGGAGTTGCTTTGATTTTAATTCCTGCTAATTTATTTGCTCTGAGTAGATCCTCCATTTGAATTTTCTTGGTACATTCTATTAAGATTTGCCCGGATCTCAGTTTCTTCACATTCTTGACTGTTCCTGCTATGCCCAATACGCCTTTGTTTATGGCAAAAGGAGAGCCTTGGCAAAGGAGGGTCTGTTTTTCCGGATTCCAACAGAACAAATCGTTGCCAACTGTCACTTGTTTCAGAGAGCAAGTCCGAGCTTCTTTGATCTGAGTCGTTTTCTATCATCTTTCTCTTTGTGGTGTGTTTATCCATAGTGTCGTATTTTAGATTCGCCATCCCTACTCCCCACCCTCCATGGAGCCCTACTAGGGGGTACACAGAGCTGCGGACTTCCAGCGGATGTATACCAGGGATATAGGGAAGGTATACTCGAGCAGACTCTAGATGGTATTTCGCTACTCGATTGACCCTTCAGCCGACGCCTTCTGGGGCTCACGGATTACCTGACGGCATGTCCGGAGTCTCCCAGGGCATGTCTCGACCAGCCGATTGATCAGAGTGGGCCACTCTGACCGCCTGTCTATGTGAAGTAGGAGCCAAAGTACTGTGTTGGGTTCCGGCAGCCGCAGCCACCAGTTCCCTCAAGCACCAGGATCTCTTCCTCCACAGACACAGGTCGCACCTCACGGCAAACAAGGCATCCCATTTATTCGCCCTTTACGAAATGCAAGGGAGTGCTGAGAACCTATTCTCATGGTAGGGGAGGGGGTTGTGCTGCCTTTGAGGTGTCAGGATATCAATGATTGGAGGTACCCTGTTGCCGTCAAATGGAGGGTTAATCTAGGCTTCTGTTTGGCTGCACCTGTTACCAAGAAGCAGGGCAATCTCCGGGGGCCGGGTTTTGTCTGCTGAAGGCACTGCCAATTGTGCCTGCTACCGGTAGCAGTGTAAAGCAGTGACAATAAAAATGCAAATAAAAAAGCACGGAATGTCATTAACTCTACAACAACAGGTTTGAAAATGCATGAACTCTCAATATGTAACACACAGATTTCTGAAGCTAGGAAGCAATCTACACACCTGTAGCTGCTGTATCTGAAGGTAGGTCGAGTCCAGTTCAATCTGGCTGTAGCGCTTGTGTAAGCGATACATGAGAGTCGGATCTGATACTGGGTGAACAGTGAAAGCATTCTTAAATTGAGCACTGTCCTCACGCTCAGGGTCAGCATTCTTCTGCAGCTCAAAGTAATAGTAGGTCATCTCCTAAAGCACAGGAAATATGACAGTTTCTGTTTAGATTACTTTGTGGCACTTTTAATAGCAAGAGATACTTTACACTAAATACTGCTGGAATGTGGCTGACAAAACAGAAAATAACGCCATACAATTAAATAAACATGCATATCAGAACCTTTTCTTTAGTACAACAATGAAACATCCTAGTTTTACCCTGTTTATGCATTTTTCTCCCCTTTTAGCTCGTTCAATTGCCCGATTGCGTCGTGCATTATCTCCACCAATGCCGATCCCCGCTCTGATTGAGGAGAACGAAGCCAACCTACACCCCCTCCAACACGTGGGCAGCATGCCATATGCATTTTGTCACCTACACTTTGACGAGTGCAATGTGGATCAGCACTGTGTATGGAGAGACACACCCTGACAGCATGCTTTTCCCATCTCTGTGCAGGCGCCATCAATCAGCTAGCAGAGGTCGTAATTGCATTAGTTATAAGAGAGTCCCTATGCGGCTTTTTAATATCCCACCCCTATCTGAACAACATGCCAATCGTCATTCATGTGGATGCTCAGTCCAGCCGGCAGGCAGAGCTGAGACTCTATACAACATATTCGAGATCCCAGCTCTGGTTCCAGCGTGTGTTTTTACTGCTGTGCCACCTGAGCAGCCAGCATTTGGAAAATTTGCCTAAAAAAAAAAGAAAGTAAAAAAAAAAAGGGATCCCCACAGAACAGATGTTATCTAGGTAGTGGACCAATCTCAGCACTGCAATGACACCAGGACGGTAATGAGAGATAATGAGTGCTGTGCTGACATGAGTCTATCAGGTTTAGCAGTGTTGTTGGGATTTTTAAACATCTCAATGTGAATGCTGGGAGAGGAATAAAGCTCCAAACAAGTGTTCCTAATAAAAAGATCAGTACGTTTTCACAGTATTTACTAAAAATCCCAGCAACACTGTTGCACATGATGACTTATACATGGGGTCCAGGTGGGTAATAAAGTGTACACAGCAACAGCTACAGTCAGTAACTGTATACCCAAGTTCATCTGTATGATAGATGTAGCTTATAACAGTCGTTCTCAACCATGCCTTCCTAGGGGACCTGAGTGAGCCTAGAGGGGGGTCCCATTGCATTAAGTTGAGAGAAAAAAATAAATCACACACGATAGGATGGGAAAATCTTTAGGCTATCTGCATATAGATTAGGGCTGCAACTAACGATTATTTTAGTAGTCGACTAATCTGACGATTATTTATTTATTTATTTTTATTTATTTTTTTCAGATTAGTCGACTAGTCAACGATTATTTATGTCATACCCTCCATCTCTGCCTTAACATAACAAAACTCTGTTATGTTATTTAAGTTCCAATATCAAATTAAAATAATGACCCATGAAACATGAATATGAAACTTAAGCTTGATAGTTTAATTAAATATATTTGAAACATTAATACACAATCACAATAAAAAAAATTCAATGAAATAAGAAAGCTTTGGACAGCATTAGAAACTGTTATGTTTCAGAAATTATCACTCTGGAAGTCAAAAACATTTATAACATGTGGTTGAGAAACATGTGAATGCTGTCTGTGAGGACCTCAGCCACCTGAGGGGAGCATGAACCTCTTCTCTTCTCATCCACACTCCATTGCTTAGTGCTATTAATAGAAAGCACAAAAGAGAAAGCTGTATTAATTATCACAAACTAAAGGTTATGTATCATAGTTTATTACAAATAGTGTACTGGCTATGCCAACTAAACCATAACAGGTTAAATATCTTAACTGAATTATCTGCTGAGCTAACTAGCTATCATTAAGTGGAGGAGGCTTATTATTTAGAATGAATGCTCTCATTAACGAGAGCATAACGTTACTCATATAAATGACTGATTAACTATTGCACTTAATGAGTTAGCTAGCAAACAAACCTGAAAAATAGTGAACTCTTAGATATTTTTCCGACAAGTACTCTAGCATTAACAAACATTAACTAGGTTGGTTAAAGCACAAAGCGGTGTAAAAACTTACCGTAATAACGCTGGTCATCACGGCTGCAAGGCGTTTCACCATGTTGCTGGTGTGAAACCATAACTCTGCTCTGTAGTGTCTGCGTTCAGCTCGTTTCTTTGGGTTATTTTGGCTGAAATACTTTCGGTCTCTTTATCTTTGCCTCTCTGTCTTCATAAACTCCCCGCTGCGCCATGGAAGCGATGCTGCGCCCCCTGCAGTCCCTTTAGTGCATTGCAATACTAACGACACGTCGACAATGAAATTCCACGTCGACAAATGTTTATGGTCGACGTCATCGATTACGTCGACTAATCGTTGCAGCCCTAATATAGATTTCTTGTGATGCCATATGAATCTATTTTAAACTACCTATAGCTTATTGTGTCTTATATATTATATTTGATTTGCCCACCACAAAAGTACAAGTCAATAGACGGCGAGTCGGCGACTACAAAACATTCCAATTTAATTGTTGATGCAGATTCCACGGAAGCAGACCAGGCTGAGGAAGGTCTCACAATCGGTTCACCACTACATCCCACTATACTGTAAACTCATGACATCAACCAAAATCAGAAAATACCAATATATTTACCTTCATCATGTTTTTATCAAATTTCCCATTAGCAAGAAAACAATACTTTTTTGTCATTCTTGCTAAAAGTGTAAGAATAATATCATATTATTCAAGGGGGTTCCTGATTTTTTTTTTAACACATGGGGGTCTAAAAGTAAAAAAGGTTCAGAACCATTTGCTTATGAAATCAATGAATACGTTACTAGACTAGACGTTGCTCAAGGGCCCAACAATGGCAACCTGGCAGTAGTGGGGCTTGAACCAGCAACCTTTGGATTACTAGTCCAGTACCTTAACCACTAGGCTACAACTGTCCACGCAGGCAATGGAACTGGAGATTAAAACAATTGCCAAAGGTTAACCGGTCCAACCAGTCCTGTAGAATGATCCAACTCACAACATACTGAAGTTGCAGAACCTGCTGGTAATGTCCCGGGGTTCTTTCGATGTCTTGTGGCATGTCAGAACTGGTTTGACAGCATGTTAGGTCCTAATGGTTTGGCTCATCTGTGTATTACACACAATGTAAAATGCAGAAACATACATGCACTGTAACAGACATGATGTTGATTCCACTAAAAGTAAAAAAGGTTCAGAACCACTTGCTTATGAAATCAATGAATGCACCAGATCGGTGTACCTAATAAAGTGCTCAGAAAGTGTATATCTGTCAAAAAAAGTAGGGTCACAAAACTGTTAAGCATCCAGTTTTTGCAGTTACATTTTGTAATTTCTAACAAACAACTGGCAAGTAGAATGTACAGAAAGGCTAGGAAATGACATAACCCTGTTGCCACAGCTATACGCTACTAGACTTTTTCACAATAAGGTTTTCACAATAAAGGAGAAGTATACTTAGTTTAGTTTGACCCTGTTAAAAAGATATAAAAAGTGTGATATAAAGAGAGTGACATTTTCTGCCTCACCTGATGCTTTTCCACGCAGCTCAGACCAAGGTAGTCAATAATGCAGCGGCCCAGCCATTCATCAGGTCTGACGCTAAGGATGTCATTACGGCAGGCATCAAGATGCGGCTGTAACCGGGCAAGTAGGCTCCGTGACAACAGGTATCCGTAGCCTCCGTGACAGTATCGAGCACGTTCCTCGCCCCCGATGAACTCCTCTGCCCGGCCCATGTAGAGGTCTTGTCCTGCACTCAAATGCCCCACTAGGTTCATTATACGCTCTGCCTGCGTGTAGGTGTCATCCTGTGCCAGGTAGAACCAGTCGTATTCGTTGCCGTGGTGCTGATGCAGATGCCGAATAGTCTCGTACATGAGCCAGACGGGCCGATCGTCACCGTGCGCAACCACAGTCATGCCGTGGGGCAACTTGGCACTACGAAGGCCCGTGAAGAAGAAGGTGCGATGGAAGCGATGGGCCACCGTGCGATTCACTGCCACTCCCAGAGTGTTGAGGGTTGCACGTGAGCTCAGGATGCCTACCAGGAGGCGCTCACGAATGCCAAGTTCAGTATGGATATAACGAGTCCTGCAGCAAAGACAGAGACAAAAAAATTACACCTATCCTTTATACTATACTAGATCGGACAAAATGTTGTACATTTTTGACTGACAGGCTGTAACAGCATACAGATGATAAGTAAATCACTGGTATATAGCAATGCACTCTCTTAAATATGTTTTTCATTATTCATATTCCTAAGGCCTGTTACAATACATGTTACCAGACATAGCCAATCATATCTGTATGTAGACGCTTGACAGCACAGGATGAATGGATGGGAATGAAATGAAAGGATGGATGGATGGACGGATGGATAAATGGATAGATGGATGGACATGCATTTACATTTACGGAATTTAGCAGACGCTTTTATCCAAAGCAACTTATAGTATACAGTCTAAGGAATTGAGGGTTAAGGGCCTTGCTCAAGGGCCCAACAATGGCAACCTGGCAGTAGTGGGGCTTGAACCAGCAACCTTTGGATTACTAGTCCAGTACCTTAACCACTAGGCCACAACTGTCCACGCAGGCAATGGAACTGGAGATTAAAACAATTGCCAAAGGTTAACCGGTCCAACCAGTCCTGTAGACCTGTAGTATGATCCAACTCAAAACGTACTGAAGTTGCAGAACCTGCTGGTAATGTCCCGGGGTTCTTTCGATGTCTTGTGGCATGTCAGAACTGGTTTGACAGCATGTTAGGTCCTAATGGTTTGGCTCATCTGTGTATTACACACAATGTAAAATGCAGAAACATACAGTGTATCACAAAAGTGAGTACACCCCTCACATTTCTGCAGATATTTAAGTATATCTTTTCATGGGACAACACTGACAAAATGACACTTTGACACAATGAAAAGTAGTCTGTGTGCAGCTTATATAACAGTGTAAATTTATTCTTCCCTCAAAATAACTCAATATACAGCCATTAATGTCTAAACCACCGGCAACAAAAGTGAGTACACCCCTTAGTGAAAGTTCCTGAAGTGTCAATATTTTGTGTGGCCACCATTATTTCCCAGAACTGCCTTAACTCTCCTGGGCATGGAGTTTACCAGAGCTTCACAGGTTGCCACTGGAATGCTTTTCCACTCCTCCATGACGACATCACGGAGCTGGCGGATATTCGAGACTTTGCGCTCCTCCACCTTCCGCTTGAGGATGCCCCAAAGATGTTCTATTGGGTTTAGGTCTGGAGACATGCTTGGCCAGTCCATCACCTTTACCCTCAGCCTCTTCAATAAAGCAGTGGTCGTCTTAGAGGTGTGTTTGGGGTCATTATCATGTTGGAACACTGCCCTGCGACCCAGTTTCCGGAGGGAGGGGATCATGCTCTGCTTCAGTATTTCACAGTACATATTGGAGTTCATGTGTCCCTCAATGAAATGTAACTCCCCAACACCTGCTGCACTCATGCAGCCCCAGACCATGGCATTCCCACCACCATGCTTGACTGTAGGCATGACACACTTATCTTTGTACTCCTCACCTGATTGCCGCCACACATGCTTGAGACCATCTGAACCAAACAAATTAATCTTGGTCTCATCAGACCATAGGACATGGTTCCAGTAATCCATGTCCTTTGTTGACATGTCTTCAGCAAACTGTTTGCGGGCTTTCTTGTGTAGAGACTTCAGAAGAGGCTTCCTTCTGGGGTGACAGCCATGCAGACCAATTTGATGTAGTGTGCGGCGTATGGTCTGAGCACTGACAGGCTGACCCCCCAACTTTTCAATCTCTGCAGCAATGCTGACAGCACTCCTGCGCCTATCTTTCAAAGACAGCAGTTGGATGTGACGCTGAGCACGTGCACTCAGCTTCTTTGGACGACCAACGCGAGGTCTGTTCTGAGTGGACCCTGCTCTTTTAAAACGCTGGATGATCTTGGCCACTGTGCTGCAGCTCAGTTTCAGGGTGTTGGCAATCTTCTTGTAGCCTTGGCCATCTTCATGTAGCGCAACAATTCGTCTTTTAAGATCCTCAGAGAGTTCTTTGCCATGAGGTGCCATGTTGGAACTTTCAGTGACCAGTATGAGAGAGTGTGAGAGCTGTACTACTAAATTGAACACACCTGCTCCCTATGCACACCTGAGACCTAGTAACACTAACAAATCACATGACATTTTGGAGGGAAAATGACAAGCAGTGCTCAATTTGGACATTTAGGGGTGTAGTCTCTTAGGGGTGTACTCACTTTTGTTGCCGGTGGTTTAGACATTAATGGCTGTATATTGAGTTATTTTGAGGGAAGAATAAATTTACACTGTTATATAAGCTGCACACAGACTACTTTTCATTGTGTCAAAGTGTCATTTTGTCAGTGCTGTCCCATGAAAAGATATACTTAAATATCTGCAGAAATGTGAGGGGTGTACTCACTTTTGTGATACACTGTACATGCACTGTAACAGACAGGATGTTGATTCCACTATTGTATTTATCTACAACTCCCAATTAAAATTGACCAACATTCCACTAAAACATCCTAAGGAGCACTTCATAGTCCCTCATCTAGGATCATCTAACCTGCTTGAAAATATTATTTCACACCTGTGCAAAAAATGACACAGTGCTGTGGGCCTGGCATACTGCTGATGCTTCTCTGTTGGCCAAAAGTATCTTCCTCATAGTATAATTTAGTAGCAAGCTACAAGGTGCTGGTGTTAACTGAAAAGCTCATGAGGAAGTCTTTGCATACACAAACATACACTACAGTCATGTGAAAAAGTTAGGACATATGGACATTTGAGCTTCATTTGAACAGTATTGAGAGATGGAGCTTATATAACTAAACAAACTATTTATTGTGAGGAAAAAGTTAGGACACCCTATGCCCTAATAGCTGGTATTTCCCCCTTTGGCTGAAATAACCTCAATTAGACATTTCCTGTAACCATCTACCAGTCTCTGACATCGACTGGGAGAAAGTTTTTCCCACTCCTCCATGCAGAATTTCTTCAGCTGTGTGATGTTTAAGGGGTCTTTTGCATGCACAGCCCGTTTCAAATCACCCCACAGCATCTAAATAAGATTAAGATCCTGGCTTTGACTTGGCCATTCCAGACCTCTCCACTTCTTTCTTTTAAACCATTCCTTGGTGGATTCACTGGAATGGTTTGGGTCATTGTCATGGCTGCATGGTCCACCTCCGCTTCAGCTTCAGTTTTTGGACAGATGATCTTACATTTTCCTCAAGCACCCTCTGATACAGTGAAGAACTCATTCAGTGAAGAGTTTGCCAGGCCCTGCTTCTGGCAAAGCAGCCCCAAACCATGACATTTTCATGTTCTTGTGCTCAAATGCTGTGTTTGGTTTGTGCCAAACATGTCTTCTGTTACTGTGCCCAAATAATTCATTAATAAAGCCCAAATAAAGACATTGTAGGATTATTTGAGACTTCTTTATGCATCTTGCGGTCTGCTCTTGGGCTGAACTTGCTAGGACGGCCTGACCTGACCACGTTGGCAGTTGTTTTAAATGTTCTCCACTTTTCCGGAAAGTGGAATGGCTGATTTCTAATTGTTCTGAGATCTTTTTAAATCCCTTCCCAGACTCATATGCATCTACAATCTACTTTCTGAAGGCCTCAGAGAGCTCTTTAGGTCTCAGTGAGTGGCGACACCACTCACTTCAACAAATCAAGAGCAAACCAAACTAATGTCTGAGGTTTAAATAAAACTCCAATGTCCTCTAATGATGGTCTAATTATTGCAGCTGATGTGGTGCACCTCATTCTAATTTTAGACATTTTAAGTAGTAATAAATGTGGGGGTGTCCTAACTTTTTCCTCACAATAAATTTCCATTTTTGTTTATTACATTTTACAACTTGTGTTTACAAGTAATTTTTAACATTTTGTTGTTTAGTTATATAAGCTCCATCTCTCAGTACTGTTCAAATGAAGCTCAAATGTTCATATGTTTAAATATGTTCAAAAAGACAAAGGTTTTCATGGGGTGTCCTAACTTTTTCACATGACTGTATAAGGCCAAAGAAAGCTATAGAAATAAGTGAAATTCCAAACTGAGCAGACAGACACATCAGACGTAAGCTTCTCATCATGTTCTCATCCCTTGTTGAGATGCGTCTATAAATCTTTTTTTTTCCTGATTTTGTTTCAGTTTACTATGCTACAAATATAGATTTGAACCCCCATTTGTTTTACTGCCCAAGTTTCATTGTTATAGTTGTGTATACTGCACAACTACACCATACTTACTTCTGAGTTTTACCAACTGAGCAGTTAATGGAATTTGACAGATTCCTCTCAACTGAGAACTGATGACTCATTTAGTTCTATGAAGGATCAGAAACAACTTCACGGGTTGAAAATACTACATACCTAGGAATGAAATTCACACTGGGACATTATTTTTTCTACACTGCTGACCAGTCATGCTCTAGTTTGTACATTATAAATACAGCCAAAAAATCTATGAAGCAGCCTGTATTTTTGTCACTTACAGTCAAGCCAGAAAGTCTTCACACCTCTTTCACCTTCTCCACATTTTATTACATTACAGACTCATTCTACAGTATAATAGATTGAGTTCTTTTTTTGTCACAAAATTATACACAAAATAGCCCACAATGACATAGTGAAAGCAGGTTTTTAGACATTTGTGCTAATTTATTAAAAATCAAAGTGTAAAATATCATATGTACACAAGTGTGCACACCCTTTGATATGACACCCAAAAGTGAGCTGAGGTGCATTTTGTTTTCACCGATACTGCTTGAGATGTTTCTACAGTTTAATTGGAGTCCACCTGTGTGTAGATTTTTGAAGCAGCTTGACTGCACTTCTGAGACATTTTGCACTTAAGTTATGATGCATTTCTTTAGTGAATTTTTGGTAGTATGCTTCATCAGTCTAAAACACTGCACAACGTGAAATAAGAGAAATATTTAATGCTGTAAATAAAGTCTACACCAACCAGGCATAACATTACGACCACTGACAGGTGAAGTGAAAAATGGGCAAGTGTAAGGATTTGAGCGAGTTTGACAAGGGCCAAATTGTGATGGCTAGACGACTGGGTCAGAGCATCTCCAAAACTGCAGCTCTTGTGGGGTGTTCTTGGTCTGCAGTGGTCAGTATCTATCAAAAGTGGTCCAAGGAGGGAACAGTGGTAAACCAGCAACAGGGTCATGGGCGGCCAAGGCTCAGTGATGCCCGCGGGGAGCAAAGGCTGGCCTGTGTGGTCCGATCCAACAGACGAGCTACTGTAGCTCAAATTGCTGAAGAAGTTAATGCTGGTTCTGATAGAAAGGTGTCAGAATACACAGTGCATCGCAGTTTGTTGCATATGGGGCGGCATAGCCGCAGATCAGTCAGGACACCCATGCTGACCCCTGTCCACTGCCGAAAGCACCAACAATGGGCAAGTGAGCATCGGAACTGAACCACGGAGCAATGGAAGAAGGTGGCCTGGTCTGGTGAATCACGTTTTCTTTTACATCACGTGGATGGCCGGGTGCGTGTGCGTCGCTTACCTGGGGAACACATGGCACCAGGATGCACTATAGAAAGAAGGCAAGCCGGCGGAGGCAGTGTGATGCTTTGGGCAATGTTCTGCTGGGATCATCCATGTGGATGTTACTTTGACACATACCACCTACCTAAGCATTGTTTCCATGTACACTCTTTCATGGAAACGCTATTCCCTGATGGCTGTGGCCTTTCAGCAGGATAATGCGCCCTGACACAAAGCAATAATGGTTCAGGAATGGTTTGAGGAGCACAACAACCAGTTTGAGGTGTTGACTTGGCGTCCAAATTCCCCAGATCTCAATCCAATCAAGCATCTGTGGGATGTGCTGGACAAACAAGTCTAATCCATGGAGGCCCCACCTCACAATTTATAGGAGTTAAAGGATCTGCTGCTAACATCTTGGCGCCAGAAACCACAGCACACCTTCAGGGGTCTTGATGGGTCAGGGCTGTTTTGACAACAAAGGGGGACCAACACAATATTTTGAAAGTGGTCATAATGTTATGCCTGATTGGTATGTTCAAACTAACTTACTTCGCAAGTCATATTTGATGTACTACGTCTGTTTTCTCATAACAGGGTAGTTCAGAGAATGTTCTCCTGCTTATATTATGGCTACTAAATAAGGTTTTTGTATGCTTAGTTTTTTTTTTTTTTTTTTTTTTTTTTTTTTTTGTGGTGGTCATGGTTACGCATCAAAGGCTACTGTTTTCACAATGCTTTTATTTCCCATACAGTGGAAATAATTACTACCCATGTAATTAGCATAAACATAATTAAATCTGAACACATTGTTATGTTAGACTAATTTATAAAAGGTAAAATCCTTAAATAATACATTCAATGGAGAACAATAAAGAAGAATGCTCAGTGCAGTGGTATATTATGCAAGTCCACCACCGCTGAGATCTGGGTTCAAAACTGCCAGCCGGGCATCTACACAGACATAATTAGCTATGTCTCAGGGGGTTGGCTGAAGCCCTACATTAAATTGGTCAAAGGTTTCAAAGGTTTTACTGCCTTGCACCCAGTGTTTCCTGGTGAAGTCAGTCTCACCGCAACCTTGACCAGGATAAAGCAAAAAAACCAACAACACTAAGCACCACTGACTGTAGTTAAGATTCTTTCCAAAATAATTTACTGTATTTAGTTGGGTGGCACTGTGGCTAAGTGGGTAGCACTGTCGCCTCACAGCAAGAAGGTCCTGGGTTTGATCCCAGGGTCCTTTCTGTGTGGAGTTTGCATGTTCTCCCCGTGTCCGCGTGGGTTTCCTCCGGGTCCTCCGGTTTCCTCCCACAGTCCAAAGACATGCAAGTGAGGTAAATTGGAGATACTAAATTGTCCATAACTGTGTTCGATATAACCTTGTGTGAACTGATGAATCTTGTGTGATAAGTAACTACCGTTTCTGTCATGAATGCAACCAAAGTGTAAAACATGATGAAGAGCAGCAAATAAAGCCTCTGCAAATTTTAGGGTAGTAGTCAATCCATAGCCTAGTGGTAAGGGTACTGGACTAGTAATCAGAAGATCGCTGGTTCAAGCCCCACCACTGCCAGGTTGCTGCTGTAGGGCCTGTGAGCAAGGCCCTTAACCCTCAATTGCTCACACTGTATACTGTTACTGTACTATAAGTCGCTTTGGATAAAAGTGTCTACTAAATGCTGAAAATGTAAATGTAGTCACTGTCCTGTGAAATGTTTGAAAGGAATATTTAAAAAACACATCCACAAGAGGCACTACTTTTTTTAATTAACTAGAAAGAAATAAAACTGTAGAAAACTTTGATTGCATCTTTTAGGTGATACTGATGTACAAAACAACCCCCCTTTCCAGATTTCTTGTGAATTTATTTCAATATTACTTACTGAGTCATTTATCAGTAAACAAACACTTAGCCATGAAACTAAATTACGTATTCAGCAATAATTCAATTCGTTTCATTTGCAAACACTTCCCTAATGGAACTAAACAAAGCAAAGTCTTTGTCTCTGAGCTGCCACTACCCCCAATAAGATGTTAGCAGATTTACTCACCTGAGCACTTTCTTATGTGGCTTGCTGGTGTCCTTATGATATGGTACTATGCGAGGTTTGAAAACATCGTTCCAATCCCCTACATCCACGCTCAGGGGTTTTCCGACATGTCTGCCCTGAAGAATTCCAAGACCCAGCTGATTACTGCAGGCTTCATCCGTGTCCCCCTGAGTCCAAGATACCATGAGCAGACTGAGACTGCATCCCAAAGAAAGACCCAAAACGAGAGGCAGGGCAGGCCGGAAGACAGCGAGAAAAGGGGACAGACGCATAGTAGGGGAAGGGTCCGAGACTAAAAATACTCAGCAAAATGGTGTCTTCTGTTTTTCTCTAAAGTGGTTTGGATTAAGCTGCCAGTTTTTTCAAGTTGAAGTAGTAGATGTTTGCCTTGAGAGTAAGGTAACTCCAAACTTCCTGTACAAGAAGGAACTGAGTTTAGGTAGTCCACATGGACACATCAAAACACTCGACTGGGTGTGGACGACAACTTTGAAATCCTCCCGAGCAGATAGTTACTAATTTACCACCTATAATATTCCCGCTGAGAACAAAGACGTCAATGTGTATAGACTACTCTGGTGTCAGCGTGCTCTCTGTAGTGACTATTTCCAAAACTTGAGGAACCTTAGCTTACAGCTTGAGCAGAATGTTACATGATTTTAATGTTTAAAACATTTTGACTTAGCATGTGCTGATAAAAGATGAGACATATATTATGATAAGAACTGCATGTGAAATATTTACAATAAAATATTTAAAGTATTGATGCATCTAATGCACGATTTTGGGATCACAATGTAGTCACAATATGGTCTTATTTTAAAAGTATGAGCCAATTTTCTCCTGTCTATTTCTGTAAGAAAATGTAAGTGATTCATTTGTATACATAAATTTGTTTTCACATCACATTATAAGGAATAACTTTAACTTGTATTAAAGTTAGTGTCTTTATTTGGCAATTACCTTTGGGAAGTGCACCAAATGCAGTCTTTATTTGTGTTTCTTTTAAATATACCTTACTAACAAACTGCTAGAAATTGACTGATGAACGGTACAACCGTTCTTTGTTCTGATTGGCTGAATTTTACCTGCCACGTCTGTTTTTACTTAATCCCCCTGTTTTGCAAGCCTACAGCAGCAGCCACTGAGACCAAATATTTTTTTAACATATTTTATCATCAACCCCAGAATGCGAGAACAAAATCATATATAAAAAACAATCTTAATACTTTGTTTTGTTAACATCAGCACATGCCATGAATGTATCCTGTAGTAACAATGCTACTCTGTTCTTCCTGAACTGAATTCAACCACCCACTCATCAGTAGAAGTGGCAAAAATCTACACGTAGCAGCTAACAGACCCCTAATATGAGATGGAGATTAAATATCACTTACTAGTCCACATCAACAACAATCAGGCTAATATTTACAGATTTTACCTAATCTGTAGATTTAGTCAACTAACAACGGTATTTTAGCTAGCCTAATACACGTCTTGTTCCGTTATAATACACAACATACTTCCCCCGTTTTTGTTTTTGTTTTTTGTTTGCTTCTAGAATCAGATCACATCTATTCCAACTCAAAACAGACCCAATTAATGATCTGGGTTCGTTTTCGTCCGTCACTCGATCTTCCAACTCGAACGAGGCTGATTTGCAACGTTACCGTTATACACCTTCAGTAAAAACCTCTGAATAACAATCCTCTCGAGTATCAGAGTCGTCTTCATCCGATGTGTGAAAAACACGCCTAACCATCCATTAAACTGGTGGAAACAGTCCAAACCAGTAGAACCAAATTTAAAACAAACTAATAGCGACAAAAAATTGTATACCGCGTATACTGTAACTGTGGGAGAAACAAGACGTAAACCAAGGTTCCGCACTCGGATTCATTACAGCGTCAGACCTGGGCCGGATATACAAATATCTCATTACCCCCTAAATAAGTGCACTACATTGAGCACAGATACTTTAATAGATGCAACCTATAGAGTGCACTACGTGTGAACTAGGAAAATATTAGTGCCGATATATTGGTGTCAATTCAACCAACAAATTGCTCTTTAACTGTGTTCACGTCTAAAACATTACGAACATTTTAATTCAACTAGCACGTAAAAAATGTTAGTTAGATTCATGACAGTTGGGCTGTATTTCGGGTTGCTTGAAACAATATAACGTTGTAATTTAAAACTTGTAATCTTAAAAGCTTAGACCTTATGTCGGTCTGATTAGGACTGGACTACAGTAATACTGTTTTTCCTCTTTATCTTTACTATCTATCCACTGGATAACACATGGCATTTAGTTAGTCCATGGTACTCACCATTAAAATGAATAACATTTCACATTGTAGTTAATGGCGAGGGCTAAGTGGTAATATAGATATGGAGATGGTGGGTAGTTTGTTTGTTTATTAGGATTTAATGTCATGTTTTACACTTTTGGTTACATTCATGACAGTTCACAAGGTTATATCGAACACAGTCATGGACAGTTTAGTATCTCCAATTCACCTCACTTGCATGTTTTTGGACTGTGGGAGGAAACCGGAGTACCCGGAGTAAACCCACGCAGACACGGGGAGAACATGCAAACTCCACACAGAAAGGACCCGGACCGCCCCACCTGGGGATCGGACCCAGGACCTTCTTGCTGTGAGGCAACAGTGCTACCCACTTAGCCACCGTGCTGCCCTGGTGGGTAGTAACAGTCTACATATTGTGTTACTTTTATCATATTACATGTTTTAAATATGGACAAAATTACTTCTACAATGCAATCACAAACTTTTTACAATGTTGCTAGGGTGAGGTCAAGTAATTTGGGATGCTTTTTGGTAGATTACCAAGAAAAAAACATTTTGAAGACTACCTTAAAGATTACTTTTGAATTTATTGTGAATGTCTGAAATATTTTTGTAAAGAAAATGAGTTGCCAAGTAAATTACTTGAGAAACTATGGACCTTCAAACACATCTGGAACAACTACCTCACTTTTACCTGATCATGTTACATAAAATGGGACAGCTGGTAAGCTCAAATGGAACTGGAAAGTTAAAAATTATTACTCTACACCTATCAGCCATAACATTTTATCAGCTCCACTTACCATATAAGAGCATTTTGTAGTTCTACAACTACTGACTGCAGTCCATCTATTTCTCTACATACCTTTTTAGCCTGCTTTCACCCTGTTCTTCAATGGTCAGGACCCCCACAGAGCAGGTATTATGTAGGTGGTGGATCATTCTCAGCACTGCAGTGACAATGACAAGGTGGTGGTGTGTTAGTGTGTTGTGCTGGTATGAGTGGATTAGACACAGCAGCAGAGTTTTTAAATAACGTGTCCACTCACTGGCCACTCTATTAGACACTCCTACCTAGTTGGTCCACCTTGTAGATGTAAAGTCAGAGACGATTGCTCATCTATTGCTGCTGTTTAAGTTGGTCATCTTCTAGACCTTCATCAGTGGTCACAGGACGCTGCCCATGGGGTGCTGTTGGCTGGATATTTTAGGTTGGTGGACTATTCTCTGTCCAGCAGTGAAAGTGAGGTGTTTAAAAACTCCATCAGCATTGCTGTGTCTTATTCACTCATACCAGCACAACACGCACGAACACACCACCACCATGTCAGTGTCACTGCAGTGCTGAGAATAATCCACCACCCAAATAATACCTGCTCTGTGGGGGTCCTGACCATTGAGGAACAGGGTGAAAGCAGGCTAAAAAAGTATGTAGCGAAATAGATAGACTACAGTCAGTAATTGTAGAACTACAAAGTGCTTCTACAGGGTAAGAGGAGCTGATACAATGGACAGTGAGTGTAGAAACAAGGTCATAATGTTATGCCTCATCAGTGTATAGTGTGTATGTGTACATGAGTAATAAATCAATTTAATTGGTTAGGTAATACGTTTTGCGGCCAATTTAAAGCCTTTTTTTTTTTGCAAAGAAAACATTCATTAATGTACTACTCTTAATACACTGGAAAGCATTAATTTCATTTAAATGTGTACATCAAATAATCTCCTGTACTTCAATCAAGTCAACTTGTTTGTTTTACATGAATAAAATGATTTGAACCCTGGTATAAATGAAATACTACATTTATGCTTAGAATTGAACTACAGATCTTCCCAATGGAAGGCTGTTACTCTATCCACTGCACCATTATATACAGTAAATGTAATACTAGGAACATATTAAATACATCATTCAAGCTACTAGGTTTGATATTAATATAACAGGGTGGCACACATTAGCATAGTAACTCATGATTTTATGGCACCTGACCTAAAAACCTGCCAATTGTCCCATTTCAGCAAAATCTTTTGTTCCAACTTATCTAATGCAAAGGATCACCACTGAAAATCTTTTCCTATAAAAAGTAAAGTGTATTGTTTAAACATTTAATTGCAAGTCAAACAGTTGATAGAATGCAACATCCAACAAACATGTTGGTGTTTTACACTTTAAATCAACATTCCACATGGCTTACCTTGCATGTCCTGGAACCATCCTAGTTATCTCTGACAATTCAAAATGATAGCTTCAGCTAAAGGACATTTGTAGCAACAGTGCAATAGAATGTTTGGTAATTGACTCCTAATATTTAAAGATGCAATTATGCCTGATGTCCCAAATTAACTGGCTTCACCCTATATAACATTGTAAATCAACGTTGTTACAACAGTTGGGTTGGCTGTAGTGGTTACAAGTAGGGATGTAACGATGCACCATAAGACAGTTAAAAATTGGTGCACATGTGCCACGATTCAAATCGGTTATTCATTTAAGATAAATCGATATTCACTTTAAACAGCAGAGGCTATTTCCCTCGCCTGGTTGACGGCACTTCACAAAGTTGCCAGGTAGGGGGATTTTCCAGCCAAATTTGTGTGAGAATACTTTATTTGTATGATTCATTTATTTATATAATGTTGGATTTGTTTTAAATTTCATTTGTTTGTTTTTTACACAATAAGCATTGTGGCATAGTTTGTACCTACCTCAGAAATAAAAGGGCATTCATTATTTAGATAAATAAAAGATGAGCAAAAATACAGTATTTTATTATTATTTTTTAAAAAGAAATAATAAAAGGAAACTGTCACAATTTGCCTTCAATTTCAGTTTGTTTTAAAAAGAAGAACGGGGAAAAAAAAAATCATATCGTGAATCGTATCGCATCATGGGTGGAGTGTATCGTTACATCCCTAGTTACAAATTAAACTAAAGCGACATATGCAACTTCACTACCAACCAACATTATTTTGTAGCATTAATAGTTTATGGGGACGATGATAAAACAAGTCTTCTCTTGTCTGTTCTTAGGATGAGAAGAACAAAATACCCCAGAGTGTTTTTTTCGTTTTCAAAAGTTACAACTTATAATAGGCATATTAGACGTGACCATACAATTTTGTGTAGTGTTGAGCAAATAAAGTTGCCAAATAATTACATTAGTTAAAAATAAATCTATCAGTACAGTAATGCATCAGTGATATCAGAAAACAAGCGTATGAAGTGTGTCGACCACACGGACGCAACCGGACCATCAGCCATTGTTGTCAGCAGCATTACATACCTTCCACTGTAATGACACTGTTATCGATGATCTATTCATCACAGCACTGGAATCACATGCCTTCCCGGACATTACTTAAATAGTAATTAGGTACAACTAGAAGCACATTCATTTACCACCGCTTTATCCTACTCGTGGTTACGGTGGATACAGTTCACCAGGGGAAAATGTAAAAAAACACTCCGGACAGGTCACAACATGGCAAACACACAGAGGGCAATTTTAGTGGCTCTAATTTACCTGACTGCATGTCTTTGGACTGTGGGAGAAAACCGGAACTCCTGCAGGAAACCCTGCTTGAATAACATGTTTGAATAACATGTAAAAGTACCCAGAGCGCTCCACCCAGTAATCAAACCCAGAACCTTCTTTGCTGTGATTCATGGCCCAGTGGGTAGCACTGTCCACGGTGCCATCCAGTAGAAGAACATATCAAAACAAAAATACATCCTGAGACCTAACACTACCAGGATGTGCTTGGCCCTTACTATATATTTACTTAACTAAAACACTGAAAAGATTTTAAATTATACTTTTATTCCAGATCTTAGCAATGGTGGCCTAGCATATTGAACCACTGCTTCACCCAAGTGCCCATGAACTATTTCATGCATGATCAATTCATATATAATTATGGGATTTACAACCCCAAATCAGAAAAAGTTGGGACGGCATGGAAAATGCAAATAATAATAAAAAACACAGTTTCTTACATTTACTTTGACTTTTATTTGATTTCAGACAGGATGAACCTGAGATATTTCATGTTTTGTCTGGTCAACTTCATTTCATTTATTACTAAACATCCATTCCTGCATTTCAGGGCTGCAACACATTCCAAAAAAAATTTGGGACAGTAAAGCATTTACCACTTTGTAATGTTGCTATTCCTTTTCACCACACTTAAAAAGACGTTTTGGCACTGAGGAGACCAAGTGATTTAGTGTTTCAGCTTTTATTTTGTCCCATTCTTCCTGCAAACACGTCTTAAGATCGCATATTCTGTTTCAAAATTCTCCACACATTCTCGATTGGGGACAGGTCAGGACTGCAGGAAGGCTAGTCCTGTACCCTCTTCTCATGCAGCCATGCCTTTGTAATGTGCAGCATGTGGTTTTGCATTGTCTTGTTGAAAAATGCATGGACATTCCTGGAAAAGATGATGTCTTGAAGGCAGCATATGTTGCTCTAAGATCTCAATGTACTTTTCTGCACTAATGCTGCCATCACAGTTTGAATTACCTTTGCCAAGGGCACTGACACAGCCCCATACCATGACAGACCCTGGCTTTTGGATTTGTTGCTGATAACAGTCTGGATGGTCCTTTTTGTCTTGTCTGGAGCACATTTTTTCCAAAAAAGACCTGGAATGCTGATTCATCTGACCACAATACACGTTTCCACTGTGTGATGGTCCATCCTAGATGCCTTCAAACCCAGAGAAGTTGACACCGCTTCTGGACATGGTTAACATAAGACTTCTTTTTTGCACAGTAAAGTTTTAAGTGGCATTTGTGCATGTAACTCTGTATTGTAGTGCTTGACAAAGGTTTGCCAAAGTAATCCCTCGCCCATGTGGTTATATCAGCTAATGTTGAGTGGCGGTTCTTGATGCAGTGCCGTCTGAGGGATCGAAGATCACGGGCATTCAGCTTAAGCTTGCGCCCTTGGCCTTTACGCACTGAAATTCCTCCCGATTCCTTGATTATGCACTGTAGAGGGAAAAATATGCAAATCTCTTCCCATCTTTCTTTGAGGTACATTGTTTTTAAACATTTCAATAATTTTCTCATGCATTTGTTGACAAACTGGAGATCTTCTGATCATCTTTGCTCATCAAAGACTCAGCCTTACTGGATGCTGCTTTTGTACCAAACCATGATTACAATCACCTGTTTGGAATCACATCATTATTTAGTTGGAAGGAGAAATCCACCAATTGTACATCACTTGATTCTGAGACTGACAGAGTCAGACTGTGAGGTAATTTAACATCTCAGTTTTGATGTACAGTGTACCCACTTATACTCCAGCATTATTCTCTTCAGTTCCAGGCTGTACAAAAGTACTGTCTTGCTCACCCATTACTTGTTGACTCCTGAGGACAGTGAGGTGCCCTTTATCCATTTTAGTTGCATTTTATATATGGCAAACTAAGTATCATGGAAAGGTTCATTCAACTTTGTTTCTTAGCTGCTACCAAACTGCGGCATTACAGATGTTGCTTTGAAGCTGCCTGCTCTCAGTGAGATCTTCTCAATGCTTGTCCCATCTTTCTGATTATCTGATGTTACCAAACCTACAAATGTTACCACATTTCTGGCTGTTCTGACATTGTGCTTTATCTCCTGTTCAGACCTTTTTAACCAGCATCAACGTGAACTTTCTATGCCTGGCGATGTACCTGCAGACAGGTGACAGGATTTCATCAGGTTACTTACAACAGATTTTACTGTTACCTAAAAAAAAAAGAAACAAAGTGCTTAATAATGGGATTATGTAATATGAGTCACTGATTTACTTCCTAAATGTAACATTTGGTTTTTTTTTTGTATGAAAAAGATTAAAATGGTTGCAAATCATATATTAAAGATTAAAAGCACAAAGTTTGAACGTTCATTGCAGTTGCATCCGATTACACATAGAGTGAAGAAGTTATATCCAACACCTAATCCCCATATTTCAAAGCTCTTCTACTCCTTATGGCAGGTGCATTGTTTGTTTATTAGGATTTTAACATCATGTTTTACACTTTGGTTACATTCATGACAGGAACGGTAGTTACTCATTACACAAGGTTCATCAGTTTACAAGGTTATATCGAACACAGTCATGGACAGTTTAGTATCTCCAATTCACCTCACTTGCATGTCTTTGGACTGGAAAGAAACCGGAGCTCCCGGAGGAAACCCACGCGGACATGGGGAGAACATGCAAACTTCACACAGAAAGGACCCGGACCGCCCCACCTGGGGATTGAACCCAGGACCTTCTTGCTGTGAGGTGACAGTGCTACCCCACTTAACCACCGTGCCACCCGAGAGAGTAAGATGCATTGTGTTGCCTAGGTTGCGTAAAGAAATCATGGACCAAACGTGGGTCGGTACAAAAAAAAAAAAAAGTGTCTTGTGGACGATTACCAAAGCTAAAATTCACAGGTGTTTACACAAACTAGAAACACACTCCCTCCTCTCACCTCATAGGTGACATCCCAGCTTTATTTATGAACTCTCTGTGGATGAACTAATGATGCTTACTTTGCCGGACCAACTGGCATATCTAAGAAGGCTAGCAGCTGGAATCGCTACCAAAGGGACTAGTTTTAATTTTTCCGTTTTTACCCAACTTTAGAAAAACATGTTTTCAACTTATGATAAGCATAGTAATAGAGTAGTAATTAACTATAAATTGATGAGTAAAAATGGCAGTGATATCCAAATCAGACCTAAGACATACAGGTGTACATGTGTTCCTATAATAAGTGTATGGCCCATAATGTGGACACTTCCAGTACAAGCGTAACATTAGTGACCAAGTAGAAAACCAAGTAGAATGTTAAAGGTACAATTTATAATTGTAAAAAAATACCATGCAGTTTAAAGGTCATGTGAAATTATTACTAAAACTATACTAGGAAAACATTGTAATGGCTTTAAGTCTGTTTAGGTTGGCAGGGTTTGAAAAGTTTTGGCAGAGGGTGTAAACTTTGAGCAATCTTTGAGGGATCTGGGGACCTCTATGCAGAGAAACTTCTTATAATAATAATTATAATAATAATTCCTACTTTAATGCAACTGCAATGAGCATTCAAACCATGTGCCTTAAACGTGCGATGCAAGTCTGAAGAACAAGTCGAACTTCAACCACCCACCACCATTACAATCTTAATCATAGCACAAATCATTTAAAGTTACTGTTACTAAATTCTAAAGCTAATGTTTATGTAACAGCAAATGCAGTTGCTTTAATGTGGAAAATCCATTGACCTTAAAAAAAGAACACATACCCATGAAAAACAAATACACATAATACATTGCAATTGGAGTGTAACACATACCTGAAGAACACCAGTCTCATTCAAACCTTCTTCATAGACTAAAACAAGAGCTGCAATAAAGAATTATCAAATTATTTTACTGATTCACTTGTGTTAACTAAATAAACATTGTTAAAGCAAGTGGAAACTTAACAGACTAAAAATAACATGATCTTAATGCGTGTTCGGAAATGAAGTGTGTTCTAAAATAAAGACGTTTAGAAATCGACTGTGCAGTGTGTTGTGTATCCACATTGGGTGTGTTTGTTACCAGATTATTTAGTTACCAATGTTCCGTAAGAGAACTGACTCCAGCCAACATAAGTGCACAAAGCTTATAAGCTAGAAGCGGTGGCTTCTTAACATGTGCGGCCAGCTGAGCACGCTCAGTGAGCGGATTAATTCCGCTCACGAAGACACACCCAGTAGCCAGCCGAATGGGGCATGCCATCCGGACAGAAACACCACGGTCAGTAAGTTTTGATGAGAGTAATTAGTTCTTAAAAGCACTTTTGTGGAGCGCAGGGAAACACGTCCATACTGAAGCGATGCAAAAACACTAATAAGGTAAGCATGGGTGGATCAATGGGGGGTAGTGGGTGGATAGTATAGATAATGTTGGTATTAGTATCGGATCAATACTTTAGTTTTAGCTTTTCTCCACTACATTCAGTACATTTCTCCTGTTTCTTCAGAAAGTACAAATCATGTCTGTAGAAACAGCACTCCTCTCACATCTTATGCCTAGTTCACACTACACGATTTTTGCCCTGATTTCCACTCTGTGACAGGTTGCCACTAGATGTGGCAGCTCTGAGGCAACTAGACGTTCGCTCGAGGCACGAAAATCGTCTCTTGATCACTGTGTGTGAACTGTTCAACAACTCAATCCGAACTATTTGCCGACTCAAGAAAAATATCTAGCATGTTAAACATCTGGACCTGTCAGCAACTTAAAATCATGTAGTGTGAAAGGTGTCGCAATCAGGTTGTAGTTGTTGTAAATGCAAAATACAGAAGAGAAACCCTGGGGGAGGAGTTGTAAATGTGTGGAAAAGGCATAATATAATAATTTTGTGTACTTTATTTTTAAGCCAGAGAGGGAGTGCCGTGAAAAAAAAGTTCTTTAATAATTGTGTTATTTGACAAAAAGTCAGAAAAGTGCAATATTTATTTATTAGGATTTTAACGTCATGTTTTACACTTTGATTACATTCATGACAAGTAGTTACTTGTTAGACAATTCATCAGTTCACAAGTTTTAATGTCAAACACTGTATTTACTACACCACTAGTCATGACTGCAGAACGATTAATTGAGGATGTGCAAGACACACAGTTGCTAAGTGCAATGACGAAGTGTTGCTCTGCTAAGTTTTTACACTCAGCGTCTTCCCGACAATGCTCTTCCATTTAACCAAGATACTGGGGGTGCACTGTTCCTGGAAGATATTAAACTGATAAGAATACACAATATTTTAGGATTTCAGACAAAATGAATATTTGTTTTTCAGAGGGAAGTGTGTAGGCTTAATTTAATTTAATTCTCTTCCCATCAGGATTATAAACTGGTAAGTGAAATCGGCAAAATCTGAGTTTACACAACACTGTCAAGGGAGAAATCGTTAAAAAAGAAAGTAAATGTTAATAATCAAGTACTGTAGATCTATGACAATTTCATTTGTTTCATTAAAGAAGAGTCTGTGTCTTGTGAATGCACATTTATTACTCCATCTGGTCCCCATCAAGAAAAGAATATAAGCCCTTGCATTAGACTGACCAAATAGACTAGAACAGCCTTTCTCAACCGGGGTGCCATCTGGCTTTGTCAGGGGTGCCGTCAAAAATATTCTGACGTAACTTGCGCCCCCCCCCCCCCCTTTCTTTCTTTATATGAATCGACTCATGAATCAATCGCTTTTGTCACCGGTTTATCTTCACTGTGAGCCCTTTTTTTAAGGTTCTTTTTCAGACTGAACTGGATAACATTAAACGTGTGTGTGTGTGGTCAGTAAGACTAATCAAATATGTCACCTGTGGGTCAAAAATGAATTGCTTTAGTTTTCGAAGTAAAAAAAAAAATCTCGTAATGCCACGCCCCCTGGTCAGGCACTCGTGCCCCAATAGGTACTTCACAGGTTGAAAACCCCTGCATTAGGAGAGTGTTGTGTTAAGCACATGAACTAGCATGGAAAGGTTTTTAAAAAGAAAGTCTCCAGAATCAGGTAACTCTGAATCTAAGCCATCAACTTCTTCATCCAGTGGTAGCTCAGCAGCGAGGGTAGTAGAAGCCAGCAGCAAGACAAAGAAAAGACAGTACAATGATAGCTACTTGTCGTATGGTTTCATCTTTACCGGGGATCCATCATGCCCTCTACCTATGTGCCTGGTATGTGGTATGACATTGTCAAACCAAGCAATGGTTCCGAGCAAACTTAAGACACCTGACAACAAATCATCCGTCAATAGCCAGCAAGGATACAGAGTATTTTATTTATTTGAAAAGTCAACACAACCGACAAGAGCAAATGATGATGAAGTCCGCAAAAGTGTCAGAGAAAGCACTGGAGGCTAGCTATTTAGTGGCCGAGATAGTGGCTAAGGCTAAGAAGCCACACACGATTGCGGAGACAGTTATTTTGCCAGCATGCACAGCCATTGTCAACAAAATGCTAGGCCCACAAGCAGCAAAAGAAGTTGCTAAGGTTCCACTGTCAGACTACAATTGGAAGGCGAATTAATGAAATTTCTGCAGATATTGAAGATGTGATTTTGGAAAAACTCAGATCTAGTGGGAAATTTTCCTTACAAGTTGATGAATCAACAGACGTCAGTGGGCACGCTCAGCTCTTGGCAAACGTTTGATTTGTAGATGGGGACCGTATCAGAGAGAAATTTTTATTTTGCAAACCCATGCCTAGCACAACAACCGGAGAGGAGATTTATCGCGTGACAACTGAGTATCTTGAACAGGGAGGGTTAAGTTGGAAGAACTGTATCAGTATCTGCACTGATGGGGCTGCTGCCATGGCTGGCAGTGCTAAGGGTTTCACGAGCAGGGTCAGAGTGCAAAACCCGACCGTAAGAAACATTCACCGTTTCCTTCACAGGGAGGCACTAGTTGCAAAGACGCTGCCGAAAGAACTTTCAGATGTACTGGACAAAGTGGTGGACATTGTTAATTTTATCAAGGCACGACCGTTAAAGACCCGTCTGTTTTCGATTCTGTGTGAGGAAATGGGAGCAGAACATCCGAGCTTGTTGCTACACGGCCGTCCGCTGGCTTTCACGGGGGAAGGTTTTGGGCCGATTGTATGAGTTAAGAGAGGAACTCAGAACGTTCCTGATAAGAGAAAATTCTTGCATATGCAGAGTTTATTGTAGATGCTCAATGGTGCGCGAAACTCGCATACTTGGCCGACATTTTTAGGCATCTCAACGAACTGAACGCTAAAATGCAAGGCAAAGAAGAAAATCTTCTCACCTCGTCTGACAAATTGCATGGCTTTAGATCCAAGCTCACACTCTGGCACTGCTTTGCGGAAAAGGGAAGGCTTGAGATGTTTCCTTTGTGCAGTGAATATTCAAACAGCGCACTTTCTGACCTTATCTCTCAGCATCTGAAAATTCTTGACCAAAGATTTAGTCATTTGCCCAATTTGGAGCTCATGTGCACTGGACAGCTCAAAAGACTTGCCACTGCTGGCACAGGAGCAACTAGCAGAGATCAGGGAAAATCGCACATTAAAAATACAATTTCAAGACATGGCTTTGGACAGGTTTTGGATATCATTGGAGAAGGAGTACCCAATGGTTTCAAGTAGCGCCATTGCAATTCTGCTACCTTTCTCTACGACAGGGGTGTCAAACTCATTTTCACCGAGGGCCACATCAGCATTATGGTGGCCCTCAAAGGGCCCATTGTAACGTATCCTGCTGTGATTGCAGTCTGTTGTTTTTCTTGGAGGCTAAATTCTGCATTTATATTATTCTACTTTACCACAGACACGGCCTCATAACACAAGAGACACACCGGTTTTTCTTCCTGAAGCACAAACTTGTTTTCATTTTCATTAAATTTCCTCCTTCTGCTTAATTTTCTTACTTATCTTCATTTTGGGATTATGTGTAAATATGTGTAACATCATCTACTGGCAGGCTGTGTCACTTTGCAGGTCACAAAATCAGCATGCATTTTGAGAGATGCAGTTAATGTAGGATTTTACAGTGTATTTTAAGACAATTGTTCTGCCCTCACTAATCGTTTATCCCCCTTTCCCAGCTAGACAGACAGACAGACAGACAGACAGACAGACAGACAGCTCCCTTCAGAATACAGTCGGTTTTATTTGCTTCTCAGCTGTGTGATACACTGTGTGCATCAAAATGAAGTAAAAATACAAACAATAAAAACAATAAAGAACTTAATACAGTAAAAAGCACACAGCTGTAGTCAAGTGTTACATCTGGTACAATATGAGATTTAACCAAACGTAAAATAGAGGTAACGAGTTAGCATTTTGTGTAAAGATACTAATTGCTATAGTAACGGTATTTAATTACGGTAAATTTGTAACTAAAACGCTGTGATACTCACTAAACATTTACAAACAACTGAGAATATAAACGCCACTACTTACAGACGATGCTTTGGTAATATATTACAAGATAATTATTTATATTTATTATTATTGTTTACATTACTACCCGCGTTCTTTTGCCGTAAAAGTCACATGGCTTCTCAGCCACGGTCAAAGTTAGTTGCCATGACTACGATGTCAACAGTTAAAGGCTTAAAGGCGCAGGAGTCCCATTAAATTATAACTGCGTCTCTGTAACGACTCGAACCATCACAACAATCGTACAGTTGTTTAAGCTCTCGCGGGCCGTAAGTTTAACACCCCTGCTCTACGACATATTTGTGCGAACTGAGCTTTTCAAGCCTAACCTACATCAAAAACAAGTACAGGGAGCGACTGAGGGCTCTGGACCAGGAGCTCCGAGTCTGCCTCTCATCCATCCCTGCCAGAATAGGGCGATTGTGTGCATCATCCCAAGCTCAGGTTTCCCATTAAAAGTAAGTCACGTTTACCCCTCCCTCCTAAATGTGTCGTGTGTGTGTGTTAGCAGTCCGAGGGATGCAGTGTAAGTTTTTTCATACATTTTAGACTGGGGTGACTTGAGATTTTTGCTGACTTTTAAAGGGTGCCGTGACTGAAAAAAGATTGAGAAACACTGGACTAGAACACTAACAAGAAAGACAGAAAGCAACACGACACACGAGATCTTCTATCATTAACCATCTAGATCAGGGGAGAGCGCGAACGCAGTCCCCCACTACCAGAAATTTTGCAGTCGAGATTCCCACATTTGGGGAATTCGCAGGGGTCAGCACAGCCGGAGTGCAATGGCTGAGCCTCACCCTGGGTGAACCACCTTCTTGATCATGGTATCTCCCCTGCCAGGTAAGTATGAATTCTACACGCACCGCGGAGCAGAGGCACCACAACACACAGCGTTCACACTCATGGTGACACAGACACACACACACACACACACACACACACACACACACACACACACACACACACACACACACACACACACACACACACACGCTACATTACTGCATCACATGAACACTGACTGCATTTCTTGTACAAAACTCTGCTGTTACCTTTATCTAATCAAAACTACACCATTCTGAACCACCTCCCATCATGCACTGCTTCCGTATATTTAACGAGAGTGCTGATGGTTTCAGTTTGATTTGTTCTCTTGTGCAATAAATATACAGACGTGCAACCAGCGGCAAAAACACATCAGTAATTTCAGGCAGTATAACGGAAAGCTTTTACATTTCTCGGTTTAAATCAGATCATTTAAACACAATTAAAACGTATAAACTTAGGGAATCTGGCTCCAGCATCGGAGCAGACTTCAAAATAAAAGTCCAATTAAACGCATTTTTACAAGGACGAAACTAAGTTCTCTATGATGTTCCACCACACGTAAAGGAATCTAAGGAAATTTTAGAGATTAAAGTCAAAGTATAGCGCCGAGTCCTTTTAAAGAGTAGAATTATGGCAAAGTAGGACATTAATGAGAAAAACACTGGTGTGACGGGTAGTGGTATAATATATATGGGTTAAAAAAATTAATAAACTCAGTTGCAATTTTATTTGGGGAACAACTAGAGAAGTTACTAAACGAGAATTGTTATTTAAAAGTAAGGAATTTGGTGGATTAGGTGCAATAGACTTAGGAATTAAAACAAAAATGGCCTTTTGTAAAATTATTGCATAGACAAGTGGATTGGAAAAACCTCAAATTGGAAGAAATAAAAAGGAAAAATAAGAAATCAAATTCCGTATTACAAAATTGTTTTCTCAGATTTTATCACAAAATTTAAATCTTTAAGTATTGACTGGGTTAATTACTCTAATAAACAAATTTATAAACTTATTATAGATCAAATATATGGAAACCTAATAGTCCTCACGAAAGTGAGGAAGTAGTCAAAAATATAAATAGCAAAATGCCAGAAACTATTAGAGATGTGGTATGGTTTATCTCTGTTCGAAGACTCCCAGTTAGAGAAGTTGTCAGATAGAGTTATGTCAAAACTAAGAAATGCCTTATGCCAAACTGTTGCGAAGACGAAACATTTTTTACTAGAATGTTATAGATCTAGAGAGGTTTGGACAAAAATCATTCTAATAGGAGCTGATATACAAATAAATATGAAATATATTGCTTTTGCATTATTTAATAAAACTCTCAAAAATGGAAAAGGAAATTTTATGTTTAATTATTAATATGGTAAAAATAAAATTATGGAAAACAAAATGTAAAATGTTGCATTTCTTGATGCAGAATTATCGGATTGGATAAAACTTTATTGTACTTTTGTACCTTTATTGTAGCTTTATTGTAAAACCTTATTGTAATTAAATACATTCAAAAGTCAAAACCACAACGATATACTGTTAAATAAATTGTAAAAAATAATAATAAAAAAAGAAGTAATTATACGATCTGAACATTTACCCCAGATTTTCCAGAATTGTTTTAATTAAGTTTACTGGTCCAGCTGTAAACGAGCTTTAGTGGAACTTTTATTTTGAAAGCAGTGCTACTTAATGTCTGTGATGTTTCACTAAAGCCCAGCAGACAAGAACGAGTCCGTATAAATTAAAATCATGGTTAGAAACTGAAGATGTGCACGACACACAAATGTTACATAAACTGATCAACAGATCTCAACTCGAGTATTTTCCGTCTATGTTCTTTCATTAAACCATTTTAGAGGGGTGCACCGTTCCCGGAGGCACTGCAATACCGGGTCGATGCGTGGAGTGGACGGAGCAAGCCCCTATTCCATCTCCCTGATCCAAAAATCAATTTAATATATGGTCCCCGGGTAGGGGACGTATCAGATATTAAACTGATAAGAACAGATACTACACTTGATCTTAGCCAAAAGGCCGAGAAGCGATACCGGAACAGAGGGGAAACAAGGAGAGTCATTCAGCAGTACACAACACACGAGGACGACAACTACCGTTTTTAGCTTCCAACACCTACTGTGTATCCAACACACGAACATTAATCAATAATAAACGTTTTATATCAAATCATTCCATTAAAAACTAACTCGTCGTTTAGCAACAATAGACTCAAGAGGAAGATTAGCAAGAGCGATGACCTCATGAACTGACCAATCAGAAACGCGGACACACTTTTTCCTTTCTACAAACCTTTATCCTACTAAAATATTCATCTAAACTCTAAATTAGATTAAAATGAATTTATGAAGTTATATTTCAAATAAGCAAAAACGACAAGGCAACTGTGAACGGTTAGAACAAAATGTGTTGTTTTGCTTTAGACAATTTTGCCCCTCTGTGGTAAAAGCTGGTATCACATCTCAGAATAATATAAGAACACATTGAACAATACTGACAGACCAAGACTAAACAGCGCAAACAATTAATGTTTTAAGTAAAAGTTTCTCTTATTTATCATGTTTTAAAAAAAAAATGTGTATCTGCACCATACCGTTCTATTGAAATATAAACATAAAATACAGTGTTTCATTACACCAAGTATTAACCTTTTAAATCACATGATCCTTAAAACATTTAAAAACTAAAAATGAAAATATCAACAACAAAAAAATAATAATAATAACTGGCCAATTAATAGACTAACACTAACATAGTATTAGAGTCAATTATTTTTAATTACCAGAAAAGGCCAGCATTCATTATTAAAACTAAAGTGACAAATACTGTAGCAAACACAAAACTTACCAAGTCAAACCAAAACTGGTGGTCATGTTCATAATAATAAAAAAAAATACGACCACCCATCAAAAAAGAAACATATAAACATAAAAGCCGACAGACGCGGTGTAATAAACACATGCTGCGACTAACTTGAAAAGCGTAAATTTATGTAAAGTGTTTAACTCACTTAAGATTGTGATGCGTGTGGCAATGCAATTAGGCCTACCTGTATGTTTTTGTATTTCCCTTCGCAGTTCCAACTAATTTGCTGCTATTATTCCAACACCGACAACATTTAAAAGCTTTTTATATTTTACTAAAGACAGAAAGTTTTAAAATACTCTAAACTATACAAACTTTCCCCTTCAATCACACAGCGTCTGTACAGACACTAATTAAACCACCGCTCTTTCCACTGAGCAGCAAGAAGCTCTGATTAACTTGCAGGCAGGGTTGCCAGATTGCAACAGTGGTTTCCAGCCAAAAGCCTTTTCAAATTCCGCAAAAATACATGAAAAAACGCCCAAAACAACACAGGATAAGCAAATGATGTTTAGTATTTCAAAAACCACCATGACCTACAAATGAATATCTTAAAATGTACTAATCAGTAATAATAAATTATAAAGAACAAATTACAGATTACCAGAGGAAACTGTTCAGGGAAAGGAAGTGGTGGACTCCTACAAGTACCTTGGGGTACACAACAAACTTGACTGGACACATAATACTGATGCCATCTATAGGAAAGGACAGAGTATACTGTTTTTCTGAGTTTTTCTGAGGAGGCGGAGGTCTTTTAATGTGTGTAACAGACTGCTGAAAGCCTTTTATCAGTCTGTGGTGGCCAGCGCCATCTTATTTTGCAGTGGTGTGCTGGGGTGGTGGCATCAAGGCTGGAGATGCCAACAAACTAAATAAACTGGTGTGGAAAGCCACTTCTGTTGTGGGTTTGCAGCTGGACAGTCTGGAGGTAGTGCATGAGAAGAGGATAAAGGACAAAATTATGGCCATCCTGGATAATCCTTCTCACCCTCTCAATGAGGAACTATGGCAGCTGGGCAGTTCATTTAGTCATAGGCTAATCCCACCAAAGAGCAAGATGGAGCGCTTCAGATGTTCTTTTGTGCCAACTGCCATCAGACTGCATAACAATAGCAGAATACACAGGCTGTCCCCACACTGGCAAGCCACTCAAAGACCCCCCCCCCCCCCACCCCCCCCCCATTCATTTCCCAGCACTGGACTCTACATCTCTAACTATACACATATGTATACATTTACATATAGAATATATAGTGTTCTATTATATAGTTGTAACTGTCATACTACTGTTTAATAGTAATTTTTATTTTTATTCTACTCTATTTTATTTACTCTATTTACTGTACTTACACTGTACTGGAGCTGCTGTAATACTCAAATTTCCCCCATGGGGATCAATAAAGGAATCTTATAGAATAGAATAGAATAGAATAGAATAGAATAGAATAGAATAGAATAGAATAGAATAGAATAGAATGGAATGGAATGGAATGGAATGGAATGGAATGGAATGGAATGGAATGGAATGGAATGGAATGGAATAGAATCTTTATTGTCACTATACACAAGTACAATGAAATTTTGAGTGGCATCTCTCCAATAGAGTAGCAGCAGTAGAAGAAAGACAGAAAGAATCTTATCTTATTATTTTTGCTTGCATGTCTTTGAAGTAGCCTACCAAGTTTTTAAAATGCATTATTTATGATAGGACTTTCCCCACTTTGCAGAAGCTAAACAAGAGCTAAACAAGCCAAAGCCATTAGCCTAGATACGAGTCCCAAAAAAAGCCTAGCCTATGCCGTCTAACATATGCATCACTGTATTAATGGGCGTGGCAACGGTGTCTTATGGACTGGAAAGAACACCTTTCAGTCAAACTTTTGACAATGGGTTGGATGTGGTGGGAGAAGGTAGGCCTATTTATATTCCAGCTGCTTTAGAAAGCAATAGTTTTTATTTATATTTAAAGCCACCAAAATGATTACAAACCAGCCCAAATTTTGTCCACCGCCAAATCATGTTCCCCCCCACCAATTTCCAACAAAATACGCCTAATTCGGCGGAAAGTCTGGCAACACTGCTGGCAGGTGAGATGCAAGATCATGTGACCACCCTGATGCGCAACTAAAATTGAACAAGCTGCTTTATCTGTGTATAAGTTTTTAGCTTTCAAAATATTTCATCATTTAGTTAATGGAAAGTTTCATTATGTTTTAATTTATCATGCTAAATAAGCATAACTTTGTAAAATGTTTAGATTTTAATAGTGTTTATCTAGTATTTAAATAATGATGAACATTGATCAGCAAATGAATACTGACAGCAGGGAACCTTAATTTTTTGTAGCGCACATTCCTTAGTAGTAAACATTCCTTTAGGGTACAGTGTTTTGAGCAAGTTCTCAAATACAATACCAGAAACTGAGGGCTAAGGGCCCTGTTCATCAGTTAGATAGTGACAATCGGTCAGTAGTGGGGAAACCAGTGGTCTTCCAGTTGCTAGTGTAACCACTGAGCTATCACAGCCCGTTTACATTTAATACCAGTTTGTTGATTAGAAGGATCATTTAACTTGGTCAGTCTTCGGTAAGCTGCTATGGTAAAATGAATGCTATGAGACAATACTCAAATAAGCCATGACATTCAAACAGTTCTTAAATTGGAATTAGGCAGCTAAATGTGCACTGTCCATTTCCCTGACCTATGCCCATTACAGCCTCAAATTTCTGTTCTGTGGAATGCAGCATGAACTTATGCTGTTAAAAAATAAATAAATGGACAATAACAAAAATGTACAGTCCACCTAAATCTGTTTTAAGATAATTTGCTCTGGATTACAAGGAAGATGTATTTCAAAATCATTTTGACCCTGGAGCTATATCACCCTTTTGTTTGCTGAAAAGTCTGTTAATGTCTTGCTCTCTACTGGTGAGATGAGCAGAGGGCAGAGATCAGAGAGCCAGGCTAGGTGAGAGGGTCAGGGTGGGGGAAGAGGGCAGTGGATTGACAGAGAGGTGCTAAAGATTGTCCTTTGTCTGTTCAAATCTGCAGAACTCATTCAGGTCATTGGTGAGCTGGCAGTCACTCAGAAGAAGGGAAGCCTCTCTCACCTTGTAGTTGGTAATCTCTTCGAGGCCGTTCCAAGTCTGGTCACGAGCAGCAGTATGGCTGTTTAACTTTGCTATTTCTTCCTTGCTGTTTTAATCCATGTGTCCAGCTTGTAATTGGCCTTCTTGTCAAGAATGTTGTCCTCACTGTTTCCACTAGTGATATAAACAGATGAGCCAAAACATTAGAACCACCCACCAAATTTTCCACTGATAAATGATGCATACATGTATAGCCATCCACATAAGCTTGACACATTTTAATTATTAAAACAGAAATGATAATTACTCTGCGGTTAAAGCCTAAATATAACATCCTTAAATATGCTGCTGCTTGCCCTAATGTCAAATTCCTAACGAATGTAAACCTTACAGAGTGAGAAACCAGAACAGAGAAGACTTTTTTTATTTGGTTGCTTGGATGTCCACATACAGTGCCTTGCAAAAGTATTCATCCCCCTTGAACTTTTCAACCTTTTGCCACATTTCAGGCTTCAAACATAACGATATGAAATTGTAATTTTTTGTGAAGAATCAACAACAAGTGGGACACAATCGTGAAGTAGAACGAAATTTATTGGATATTTTAAACTTTTTTTAGAAATAAAAAACTAAAAAGTGGGGCGTGCAATATTATTCAGCCCCTTTACTTTCAGTGCAGCAAACTCACTCCAGAAGTTCAGTGAGGATCTCTGAATGATCCAATGTTGACCTAAATGACTGATGGTGATAAATAGAATCCACCTGTGTGTAATCAAGTCTCCGTATAAATGCACCTGCTCTGTGATAGTCTCAGAGTTCTGTTTAAAGCGCAGAGAGCATCATGAAGACCAAGGAACACACCAGGCAGGTCCGAGATACTGTTGTGGAGAAGTTTAAAGCCGGATTTGGATACAAAAAGATTTCCCAAGCTTTAAACATCTCAAGGAGCACTGTGCAAGCGATCATATTGAAATGGAAGGAGTATCAGACCACTGCAAATCTACCAAGACCCGGCCGTCCCTCTAAACTTTCAGCTCAAACAAGCAGAAGACTGATCAGAGATGCAGCCAAGAGGCCCATGATCACTCTGAATGAACTGCAGAGATCTACAGCTGAGGTGGGAGACTCTGTCCATAGGACACAATCAGTCGTACACTGCACAAATCTGGCCTTTATGGAAGAGTGGCAAGAAGAAAGCCATTTCTCAAAGATATCTATAAAAAGTCACCTGGGAGACACACCAAGCATGTGGAAGAAGGTGCTCTGGTCAGATGAAACCAAAATCGAACTTTTTGGCCACAATGCAAAACGTTATGTTTGGCGTAAAAGCAACACAGCTCATCACCCTGAACACACCATCCCCACTGTCAAACATGGTGGTGGCAGCATCATGGTTTGGGCCTGCTTTTCTTCAGCAGGGACAGGGAAGATGGTTAAAATTGATGGGAAGATGGATGGAGCCAAATACAGGACCATTCTGGAAGAAAACCTGTTGCAGTCTGCAAAAGACCTGAGACTGGGACGGAGATTTATCTTCCAACAAGACAATGATCCAAAACATAAAGCAAAATCTACAATGGAATGGTTCACAAATAAACTTATCCAGGTGTTAAAATGGCCAAGTCAAAGTCCAGACCTAAATCCCATCGAGAATCTGTGGAAAGAGCTGAAAACTGCTGTTCACAAACGCTCTCCATCCAACCTCACTGAGCTCGAGCTGTTTTGCAAGGAAGAATAGGCAAAAATGTCTGTCTCTCGATGTGCAAAACTGATAGAGACATACCCCAAGCGACTTGCAGCTGTAATCGCAGCAAAAGGTGGCGCTACAAAGTATTAACGCAAGGGGGCTGAATAATATTGCACGCCCCACTTTTCAGTTTTTTATTTCTAAAAAAAGTTTAAAATATCCAATAAATTTCGTTCCACTTTATGATTGTGTCCCACTTGTTGTTGATTCTTCACAAAAAATTACAATTTCATATCGTTATGTTTGAAGCCTGAAATGTGGCAAAAGGTTGAAAAGTTCAAGGGGGCTGAATACTTTTGCAAGGCACTGTATGCAATTGATTTGTTCTAGCAACTTGCTTCCAGCAAGGAGTTATAACAAGTCACTCTTACAAGCCATACCATGCGCTTACCAACAAAAACAATCAAACCTCTGTCTTCCACGTGACAGGCAGAGATACTGTCCACTATACCAGGGGTGTCAAACTCATTTTCACAGAGGGCCACATCAGCATTATGGTGGCCCTCAAAGGGCCCATTGTAACGTATCCTGCTGTGATTGCAGTCTGTTGTTTTTCTTGGAGGCTAAATTCTGCATTTATATTGTCCTACTTTACCACAGACACAGCCTCATAACACAAGAGACACACCGGTTTTTCTTCCTGAAGCACAAACTTGTTTTCACTTTCATTAAATTTCCTCCTTATGCTTAATTTTCTTACTTATCTTCTTGTACATTTTAGGATCATGTGTAAATATGTGTAACATCATCTACTGGCGGGATGTGTCACTTTGCAGGTCACAAAATCAGCATGCATTTTAAAAGATGCAGTTTGTTTAGGATTTTACAGTGTATTTTTAAGACAATCGTTCTGCCCTCACTAATAGTTTATCCCCCTTTCTCAGCTAGACAGACAGACAGACAGACAGCTCTCTTCAGAATACAGTCGGTTTTATTTGCTTCTCAGCTGTGTGATACACTGTGCATCAAAATGAATTAAAAATACAAACAATAAAAACAATAAAGAACTTAATACAGTACAAGCACACAGCTGTAGTCAAGTGTTACATCTGGTACAATATGAGATTTAACCAAACGTAAAATAGCGCTAACGAGTTAGCATTTTGTGTAAAGATACTAATTGCTATAGTAACAGTAACAATTGTATTTAATTACGATAAACTTGTAACTAAAGCGCTGTGATATACTCACTAAACATTTACTAACAACTGAGAATATAAACGCCACTACTTACAGACGATGCTTTGGTATTATATTGCAAGATAATTATCTGTATTTATTTATTATTGTTTACGTTACTGACTACGCTACTTCGCGTTCTTTTGCAGTAAAAGTCACATGGCTACTCAGCGAGGTCAAAGTTAGTTGCCATGACTACGATGTCGCCAGTTGCACTTAAAGGCGCAGGAGTCCCATTAAATTATAAGCGCGTCTCTGTAACGACTCGAACCAAAACAACAATCATACAGTCGTTTAAGCTCTCGCGGGCCACATAAAATGACGTGGCGGGCCAGATCTGGCCTGCGGGCCGTGAGTTTGACACCCCTGCACTATACTAACGAGGACGAGCAAGTGGGCCATCGGTTCGGCATACCTCCCTGAAACTCTCACCACTTCAGGTGAACAGTAAGGCCACCTGCAGCAAAGATGTTTCTGCCCAGTTTCGAACCAGGGACCTTTCGCATGTTAGGCGAACGTGATGACCACTACACTACAGAAACTGAGTGAGGCACTTCTAAGCTGCTAAGCTTGTGTCTGGAATAAAATGAAACTCAACCCTTCGAGCAAGGCAGAATGTTGTCATGCGAAGCATAAGAGGTCACAACTGTTGGACCTTTCGCGTGTTAGGCGAACGTGATGACCACTACACAACAGAAACTGAGTCGGGCACTTGAAACCGCTGATCAAGCTCCCACTTCAGCTAACCCGTTAGGGACCGTCATCAAACTAACAGAAAACTGTAGGAAACATTTACTCTGCACTTATTACAGAGAACTTAAATACTACAAACCATATTTTAAAAAAATAATGTTTGGATTTATTTTCCATTAATTTTAAAGTAAAAATAAATGTAATGTAATGTTTTATGTACAAAATTAATGTCCTTTACCAAACCTTTACAAACCTTGTTTTTTTTTTTAATCCTTTTATATTTATTTTATATTAAAATATAATACAAATCAGTAAATCCAAAATAAGTGTAATGATCATTTCTCCAAAAAATGGTTTGATTTTGATCAAAATGCTACATATGTGCTAATTCATACAAAAATGTCAAAAAAGATATTTACAAATAAATCCAAAATGTGATAGCTTCGACTTTCAAATATTGAAAGAGATTTAGATTAATAGAGATAAATAATGTTACATTTTGAAATATATGTTTCCTACCATGCTAAATCGTTGTTAATCATTTTTCTGAAGAATCATTAACATTAACATGATCAGACAGTCTCTTCAAATGTATGAATATTGATAATAATAATAATATAATGGAAGGCAAGCTGTGCAACTTTATGTTATTCGGGAAGTTTGTATCACAAAGTAGCCCTTTGTATTATTCAGTAGCCTTGAAGTAGCTCTCGGTCTGGAAAAGGTTGGTGACCCCTGCTCTAGACAGTGCCACTGGTGTTGCAGTGCTCATCAGAGGCTTCATTCATCCAAAGAACTGGCTCAATTCTACTGACTAAGTGATAAGCCATGGGCTTACCAACAAAAAAAGCTAACGCAGCAAAAGATAAGTCTGTGCTTTTAAAGCAGACACAGCAAAAGTAGCACTTGCAGCATATACGTACCTGCTGAAGTAACACTTGCAAGCAACACACAAGCATGGCAAGAAGGTGTGAAGCCAGACAAACGGCACAAGACACAATCACCCAGTCCCTACACCTAAGCACAAACTCAAGCTTCCACAAGCAGCCTTTGCTTCATGCCAAATGGCCAAATTGGCTCAGGAACATAAGCTTCCCACTCCAAACTAATTCAGTACAACAAGTCAGAAAGATCTCAGTCATGGTCAATGAAACTTTGAAGTGAAACTTACAGATGAGAGAGCAGATTTGCAGAAACGCACCCAGGTGTTGGTCTGCTTCCACGGGGCTATGAAAGTCTCCTTGCATCCCTGGTACTTTTGCGATGTGCAGCAGAAGGAGTCGAAGCAGTATTTCACTAAAATGAGCTTGGGTTGCAGTCTTGCTGGGAGCCTCCACTCATCCACAGAACTGCCCGCTGATCCTGATAGACCAAAATTGTGGTGGCGCACAGCTGGGGTGATTGTTAAAGCTGTTGTGTGGTTGTTTTCTTTGTTGATGTGATGCAGAAAGATCAGCTGACTGCTAAAAGACCTCCTAGCACAAGTACTCACCAAAGAACAAGTCTTGGAGACCAATTCACCTTTACAGGGCCACAAAGACAAAACCAGCACTTGCTTCCAGCAACGAGTTTTAACAAGGTGAGGCTTTAGTCCAATGTGTTGGTGGTATAGTGGTGAGCATAGCTGCCTTCCAAGCAGTTGACCTGGGTTAGATTCCCGGCCAACGCATATCCGTTAACCAGCAGGTGCTGAGGGAACAAAATGTTGCTACCACGTGCAGTTTGAGAAGACTCAAAAAGAAGATACGGACAAGTCACTCTTACAAACCACGCCATGCGTTTACCAACAAAAACAACATGGTCTCCCCGTCAGGGAATCGAACCTTGGTCTTCCGTGTGACAGGCGGAGATACTGTCCACTATACTAACAAGGATGAGCAAGTGAGGCAGCGATTGGGCATACCTCCCTGAAACTCCCACCACTTCAAGTGAACAGTAAGGCCAGCTGCAGCCAGGGGCGATTTAATGCATGGGCTTACCTGGGCTTCAGCCCAGGGGCCCCGAATAATTGAGGGCCCCGGATTGGCTGTTTTTTTAAATATATTTTGTTAGTTATTTTGGTTAATAAGAATGGGGAACCTTACAAACCAATGATTTTGTAAATCATTTACACGTTATTCATATTTCTGACTGTTGATTGGCCAGATAAACTCCAACGAGCTGCTGTAATTTTGGTTGGTGGTTTACGGCTCTGGTTAGAGCTAGTATGTGAGTGACATTCAGCTCAGCCAATCAGAATGCAGCACCTGGTTTATACATGTGCGTTCAGACGTTCTGCAGTTAGTTTTGTATATGAGACTCGCCTTATGGTCCCAGCATTAAAGTTCGGGTTCTGGAACTAGGCAGTCTAAAGTGTTGTAACGCTCATTGAAGTCCTGACTAAACAGTTAAAGTGAACTCTACCCTGTCATGTGCCTTTATTCCTACACCTCCACCACCGCACAGCAAAAGACCCATAGCATCCCACCGTAGCCCCTGGGCCCACAGGCAGGTTAAATCGCCTCTGGCAGCAGCAAAGATGTTTCTGCCCAGTTTCAAAGCGAGGACCTTTCGCGTGTAAAGATACCGTGATGACCACTACACTACAGAAACTGAGTCTGGTACTTCCAAGCTGCAGCTTTGTGTCTGGAATAAAATTAAACTCAAACCTTAGAGTGAGGCAGAATGTTGTCATGTGAAACATAAGAGGTCACAACTGTTTCTGCCCGGTTTCGAACCGGGAACCTTTCGCGTGTTAGGCGAACGTGATGACCACTACACTACAGAAACTGAGTCAGCCACTTCCAAGCTGCAGCTTTGTGTCTGGAATAAAATGAAACTCAAACCTTGAGAGTGAGGCAGAATGTTGTCATGTGAAACATAAGAGGTCACAACTGTTTCTGCCCGGTTTCGAACCGGGGACCTTTCACGTGTAAAGCAAACGTGATAACCACTACATTACAGAAACTAAGCTATGAGCTTCTTGGGTACAGTTTCGTGTTTGGAAAAAAGGGACTCAAAACGCAAAACCTCGGCAGAATGTTATCAAGCGATGCATAAAGGGTAACCATTATTTCTGCCTGGTTTCGAACCTGGGACCTTTCACGTGTGAGGCGAACGTGATAACCACTACATTACAGAAACTAAGCTATGAGCTTCTTGGGTACAGTTTCGTGTTTGGAAAAAAAGGGACTCAAAACGCAAAACCTCGGCAGAATGTTATCAAGCGATGCATAAAGGGTAACCATTATTTCTGCCCGGTTTCGAACCTGGGACCTTTCACGTGTGAGGCGAACGTGATAACCACTACACTACAGAAACTGCCTGCCTCTAGACGGTGCCACTCGTGTTGCAGTGCTAATCAGAGGCTTCATTCATCCAAACAACTGGCTCAATTCTACTGACCAAGTGATAGGTCATGAGCTTACCAACAAAAAAAGCTAAAGCAGCAAAGATGAGTCTGTGTGCTTTTAAAGAAGACACAGCAAAAGTAGCACTTGCAGCAATGGACATACCTGCTGAAGTAGCACTTGCAGCAACACACAAGCATGGCAAGAAGGTGTGAAGCCAGACAAACGGCTCAAGACACAATCACCCAGTCCCTACACCTAAGCACAAACTCGAGCTTCCACAAGCAGCCTTTGCTTTATGCCAAATTGGCTCAGGAACATAAGCTTCCCACTCCAAACTAATTCAGTACAACAAGTCAGAAAGTTCTCAGTCATGGTCAATGAAACTTTGAAGTGAAACTTACAGATGAGAGAGCAGATTTGCAGAAACGCACCCAGGTGTTGGTCTGCTTCCACGGGGCTATGAAAGTCTCCTTGCATCCCTGGTACTTTTGCGATGTGCAGCAGAAGGAGTCGAAGCAGTATTTCACTAAAATGAGCTTGGGCTGCAGTCTTGCTGGGAGCCTCCACTCATCCACAGGACCTGATCGCTTCTGCTGGTCCCCTCCCTTTCCAGAAATTCAAAAGCTCTTTGTCTGAATCCCAGCTGTGACCTCAGCAAACTCAACGCGCAGTCATTGGAGGAAGGAGGTGTGAAAGCTCTCTGCTAATCCTGATAGACCAAAATGGTGGTGGCGCACAGCTGGGGTGATTGTTAAAGCTGTTGTGCGGTTGTTTTCTTTGTTGATGTGATGCAGAGAGATCAGCTGACTGCTAAAAGACCTCCTAGCACAAGTACTCACCAAAGAACAAGTCTTGGAGACCAATTCACTTTTATAAGGTCGCCACAAAGACAAAACCAGCACTTGCTTCCAGCAACGAGTTTTAACAAGGTGAGGCTTCAGTCCAATGCGTTGGTGGTATAGTGGTGAGCATAGCTGCCTTCCAAGCAGTTGACCTGAGTTTGATTCCCGGCCAACGCATATCCTTTAACCAGCAGGTGCTAAGGGAACAAAATGTTGCTATCACTTACAGTTTAAGAAGATACGGACAAGTCACTCTTACAAGCCATGCCATGCGCTTACCAACAAGAACAACGTCGTCTCCTCGTCAGGGAATCAAACCCCGGTCTTCCGCGTGACAGGCGGAGATACTGTCCACTATACTAACGAGAACGAGCAAGCGAGGCAGCGATTCGGCATACCTCCCTGAAACTCCCACCACTTCAGGTGAACAGTAAGGCCAGCTGCAGCAAAGATGTTTCTGCCCGTTTTCGAACCGGGAACCTTTCGCGTGTTAGGCGAACGTGATGACCACTACACTACAGAAACGGAGTCGGCCACTTCCAAGCTGCAGCTTTGTGTCTGGAATAAAATTAAACTCAAACATTAAGAGCGAGGTAGAATGTTGTCATGTGAAGCATAAGAGGTCACAACAGTTCCTGCCCGGTTTCGAACTATGGACCTTTTGTGTGTAAAGCGAACGTGATAACCACTACATTACAGAAACTAACTCTGAGCTTCCCGGGTACAGTTTCGTGTTTGGAAAAAAAAAGGGACTCAAAACGCAAAATCTCGGCAGAATGTTATCAAGCGATGCATAAAGGGTAACCATTGTTTATGCCCGGTTTCGAACCAGGGACCTTTCGAGTGTGAGGCGAACGTGATAACCACTACACTACAGAAACTACCTGCCTGCAGACGGTGCCACTCGTGTTGCAGTGCTCAGCAGAGGGATTCATTCATCCAAACAACTGGCTCAATTCTACTGACCAAGTGATAGGCCATGAGCTTACCAACAAAAAAGCTAAAGCAGCAAAGATGAGTCCAGCTTGCAGCTTTGAATGTAGGTTCCTTCCCTGTATTCTGGAAGCACAGTCTCATAACACCAATCTATAAAATTGGAGATAAATTTGACCCTAACAATGACCAGGGCATCTGCATGAACAGTAATCTGGGGAAGTTATTCTGCAGTATAATTAATTCACGATTATTACACTTCCTTACCGAACACAATGTCCTGAGGCTTTTGATTCAATTTGGCATCAAGGATTGTTTCATAAAATGTTGGAAAGTGGTGTAGGGGGTAAAACATATGATCTTATTAAATCCATGTACACAAAAAACCAGTGCTGAATAAGAATTGGCAGTAAGAGAACATATCTCATCTCTCAGAAGCGTGAAGTGAGACAGGGATGCTGTCTGAGTCCAACACTATTTAACATCTATATTAATGAATTGGCCTCCATGTTAGAGCGCTCAGCCACACCCGGTCTCACTCTACACGACTCAGAGATTTAACTCCTGCTGTATGCAGATGATCTGGTCCTGCTGTCCCCCAGCGCCCAGGGTCTCCAGCACAAACTGGACCTGCTGCAGCAGTACTGTCAGACCTGGGCCCTGACAGTCAACCTCAAAAAGACTACAATTATTACCTTTCAGGAAAGAGCCAGATCTCAGGGAACCAAACATACATTCAGATTAGGAAATCATGAAATTGAGCACACTAGAGATTATACTAACCTTGGACTAAAAATTAGTTCAACAGGAAACTTTAACCCGGCAGTAAATAAACTGAGAGAAAAAGCTTGCAGGGCCTTCTATGCCAAAAAATGATGAACATTCGTAGAAATTCCAATTCGAATCTGGCTCAAAATTTTTGAATCAATAATTGAACCAATTGCTCTATATGGCAGTGAAGTGTGGGGTTCGCTTACACACCATCAATTCCATAATTGGGACAAACATCCATTAGAGACCCTGCACACAGAGTTCTGTAAAACCATTTTAAAGGTGCACAGACACACCACGAACAATGGGTGCAAGGCAGAATTAGGCTGTTTTCCACTTATCATCAACATACAGATAAGAACAATTAATTTTTGGATACATCTAAAAGAGAGCGACCCCCAATCTTATCATTATAAAGCCCTGAAACACCAAGAGCTGAGCAAAGATACCAGCCCCTCATCCAACTGGTCCTGAGTCACTGCACTAATAATAGGCATCCGTCAGTCTCGGGAGACTATGGAGTTGTGCACTGTTCAATTTTGCAGCATCGGTTGTGGCTTGTCAGTCCTATACGGGAATGACAGTCTCTTCCACATCTTGCGCAGATGAAGCTTGATGCTGGTCTCTCAACTGCACTTAGCGCTTTCCTCTTCTGGTGTTGTACCTCTGTCTTTTGGGCTATTTTCTCTTCAAACTTGGAGAGACCCTTCTGCACTGTATGCTTCCAGGATGATCGCTCGGTGGCCAGGGCTTCCCACGTGTTGAGGTTGATGTCCAGGGCTTTTAGGTCTCTTTTACAGACATCCTTGTAGCGTAGCTGAGGCCTGCCCGTGGGACGCTTTCCTTCGGCCAGCTCTCCATACAAGAGGTCTCTAGGAATGCGGCCCTCGTCCATCCGGACAACGTGTCCAAGCCAGCGCAGCCGTCGTTGTTTCAGTAGGGTGAACATGCTGGGGGTGCAAGCCCTCTCGAGGACTGTGGTATGGGGCACCCTGTCCTGCCAGGTGATGTTGAAGATGCGGCGAAGGCAGCGCATGTGAAAGGTGTTGAGCTTCTGTTCTTGTCTGGGTCGTAGAGTCCAAGTTTCGCTGCCATACAGGAGTGTGCTCACTACACACGCTCTGTAGACTTGGACCTTAGTGTGTTCTGTCAGCTTTCTGTTGTTCCACACTCTCTTTGCCAGTCTGGACATAGTCATAGAGGCCTTGCCAATGCGCTTGTTCAGCTCACTGTCAAGAGAAAGAGAGTCTGAGATTGTCGACCCTAGGTACACAAAGTCACGGACCACTTCCAGTTCATGTTCTGATATGCAGATGTTAGGTGGAAGGTCCACACCTTGTCCCACGACCTGAGTTTTCTTTAAGCTGATTGTAAGCCCAAAGTCGCAGCAAGCCTCACTGAAGCAATTCATGAGCAGCTGAAGGTCGCCCTCTGAGTGAGTGGTGATTGCTGCATCGTCTGCAAAAAGGAAGTCACGCAGGCATTTCGACTGCACCTTAGACAACGCCCTCAGTCTGGAGAGCTTGAACAGCTTTTCATCTGCTCTGGTGCGAAGGTAGATGCCTTCAGTGGAGGACCTGAAGGCGTGCTTTAGCAGGATGGAAAAGAAGAATCCAAATAGGGTGGGGGCGAGGACACACCCCTGCTTCACTCCACTTCGGATGTCAAATGCTCTTGAAGTGGAACCATCATAGACCACTTTGCCCTTCATGTTTTTGTGGAAGGACCTTATGATGCTGATGAGCCTTAGAGGACAGAGTCACTGCACTGATACACTACCAACACACATCGACACACCACTAACACAGCAAAGACTCAGGAACAGGAGAAATCTGCAAACCCAATTATAATGAACCAAATTATACAAAGTCTCAAAATGAAATATCTGAATTATTGGGAAACTGAAACTAGTCAATGCAGTGTTATTTGGCCCTAAACAGACACTACAGTGCAGCAGATTATCTGAGCACAATATCTGACCCTAAATTAAGAAACACCTTGACGAGGTACAGACTGAGCGCACACAACCTGGCTGTGGAGACGGGGCGACACATCCGGTTCTGGTTGCGCCAGCACTGCACTCTCAGTACAGTAGAGATGGAGTTGCACTTCCTCACCCAATGCACCAAATACCACCACATCCGGTCCCAATTCTTCCCCAAATTTAACACCATCATCCCCAACTTCAACTCCCTCCCAGACCCCGACAAACTGCCCCACCTACTGGGGGAGCACAGAGAGAGCTGCACACTAGCAGCACTCTATACACACACCTGCCACCAGGTGAGGGACAATGGCTGACCATGTCACACACAACAAATTTTTATTTCTACCGCATTACTGGTAATGTTACCTTTTTATTGTTATTATTTGCAGTTTTTATTATTATTTTATTCTATTTAATTTTTCTTTTCTCTGTAACTGAGCTTTGGCAATACGCATGTCCTTATTTGTAATGCCAATAAAGCTTCCTTTGAGTTTGAGTTGAGTCTTGCTCTTTAATGGTGAGATGAGCAGAGGACATACTGTAGATGAGAGAGCCAGGGTAGGTGAGAAAGCCCAGGTGGAGGAGGGGGGCAGTGGACTGGCAGAGAGGTGCTAAAGATTGCCCTTTGTCTGTTCAAATCTGCAGAACTAATTCAGGTCATTGGTGAGCTGGCAGTCACTCAGAAGAAGGGAAGCCTCTCTCACCTTGTAGTTGGTAATCTCTTCGAGGCCGTTCCAAACTGAAGTCAGGTCACGAGCAGCAATGTGGCTGTTTAACTTTGCTATTTCTTCCTTGCTGCTTTAATCCATGTGTCTAGCTTGTAATTGGCCTTTTTGTCAAGAACGTTGTCCTCACTTCTGAATGCTGCCCAAACTGTTACACTAGTGATTTACACAGATGAGCTAAAACATTAAAACCACCCACCAAATTTTTTGTCAAAACTGCTCTTACCTTCGGAGTCATCGACTTAACATGACATCTGAAGATGTCCTGTGGTATCTGGTCTCAGGACATTCTCACAGCATACAGAAGCTAAAGGACCTGCTGGTATAGATCACCTACAGTGGTTTCTAGTGCCATTTCTTCCATGGGTAAATGATGCATACATGTATAACCATCCACATAAGCCTGACACACATTTTGATTATTAAAACAAAAATGATAATTACTGTGCAGTTAAAGTTTAACTTAAATATACTTCTGCTTGCTCTAAATGTCAAATTCCTAGCAAATGTAAACCTCACTGAGTGTGAAACCAGAACAGAGGAGACTTTTTTATTAGGTCACTTGGATGTCCATATATGCAATTGATTCATTTTACATAAAATAAAAATAAATACATAAATGGACAAAAACAGAAATGTACTCACATAGTCCACCTAAATCTGTTAAAATACTTTGCCCTGGCGTACCAGAAAGATGTATTTGTCAAATAATCTACAAATAAATTGCATTTTAGTGTAGTCAATAACATCTACATTGTATTACAGTAGTGTTCAAAAAAATAGCAGTGATTTTAAAAAAGTGAATAAAGCACAAAATCATTATAATAATTTTTATTTCCATAAATGCAAATGCACTGAAAATACTACACTTTCAATTCTAAATCAAAACATTAACTAAATGTAGCCAGTTTGTGTTAATCCTTTACAGAAAGTTAAGAAAAATGAATATTAGGCTGTTCAAAAAAATAGCAGTGCCAGCATTTTTCTTTAAAAACTAAAAAAATGTATCTATAACATGAAAAAATGTTTGAGGTTTCACTTTACTTTAAATTACTGAACTAATATTCAGTGGCATAACAATTGTTTCCGAGATCTGTGTTGCATGGAGTCGACCAACTTCTGGCACCTCTGAACAGGTATTCCAGTCCAGGATGATTAGACATTCCACAGTTCTTCTGCAATTTTGGGTTTTGCCTCAAAAAAACGTGTTTCAGACGTCAGCCCACAAGTTCTCTATGGGATTGAAGTCAGGGGATTGGGCTGGTCACTCTATTACCTCAATCTTGTTTGTCTGTAACCAAGACCCAATGTTTTGGGTCATTGTCATGTTGAAACACCCATTTTAAGGACATTTCTTCTACGACATAGGGCAACATGATCTCCTCAAGTATTCTGATATATTTAAATTGATCCATGATCCCTCGTATGTGATAAATAGGTGTAACACCATGGTATGAAAAACATCCCCATATCATCATTTTGTACCACCATGCTTTACTGTCTTAACAGTGTACTTTGGCTTGAATTCAGTGCTCGAGGGTCATCTGACATACTGTCTACGGCCACTAGACCCAAAAAGAACAATTTTGCTTTCATCAGTCCACAAATGTTGAGCCATTTCTCTTTGGACCAGTCAATGTGTTCCTTGGCAAATTTGAACCCATTCAGGACACGTCTTTATCTTAACAACGGGACTTTGCAGGAGTTCTTGCTGGTAAATTGGCTTCACTTAATCATCTTCTGTACTTACTGGGAACTTCAGATGTTCCTTGATCTTTCTGGTGGTGATCATTGGCTGAGCCTTTGCCATTCTGGCTATTCTCTGATCCATTCGAACAGTAGTTCCACGCCTCCTTTTGCGTCTTTCAGGTTTTGGTTGTCACTTTAAGGCATTTTAGCTGAGCAGCCAATAATTTGCTGCACTTCTCTGTATGTTTTTTCCCTCTACAATCAACTTTTTAATCAAAGTACGCTGTTCATCAGAACAATGTCTGGAACAACCCATTTTACCCAATATTTCAAAAGGAAATGAGCTATGACCAACCTGTGCAACATTTGCCACCCTCCTACCTTAAATAAAGGCCAAAATTGACACCCGTTCTTCTGCAGAATGAATGACTTCACCAATTGAACTCCTCACTGCTATTATTTTGAACAACCCCCTTTCAATCAATGCTTCAATTACTCAGAATGAACGGCATGCATGTCCTAATTGTTGGGTTTGTTTTGTTTTCATTACTCTACTACACTTTCAAGTGAATTTATTGCTATGTAGAAATATCACTTCTACTAAAAACAGTGATTTATCAAGTTAATGGTGTTGGACTGCTATTTTTTTGAACACTACTGTATATAGGCAGTATGGATCAGGGAAAATATTTCTTGGGGAGAACAGAAAACCATGCTTTATTGTAGCTGTATTTTACCAGTGCTGTAGTTAAAATAAAACTGTTCTTGCAAAAACTGATGTACTGTACAACAAATAGAATAAAAGTAACTCCAAGAATTGGTCCAGTCAAGACGGCAACATGCTTTTGAGACTCAGACCTGCTAAGCATGACCTCAAATGTATGCATTCTGGAATAAATGAACTGCAGAACCAACTAGTGTACAACTACTGTCAAAGTGTGTGTTCAGCAGTGAATAATAAAATACATTCAAATTTCATCCTTGAGGTACAATGTAAAAATATGCTGTGGATACAGAAAGCATTCAGACCCCTGGTAATTTGTCTTGATATTTATTTGATTTTAACGTCATGTTTACACACTTTGGTTACATTCATGACAAAAACGGTAGTTACTCATAACACAAGATTCATCAGTTCACATGTTTAATGTAAAAAATCATGGACAATTTTGTTTCTCCAATTCACCTGACTGCGTGTCTTTGGACTATGGGAGGAAATTAGAGCACCCGAAAGGAAACTCACGCAGACATGGGGAGAACATGCAAACTCCACACAGAAAGGACCCAGACCACCACAGCTGGGGATCGAACCCAGGACCTTCTTGCTGTGAGGCAACAGTGCTACCCCATTTGTCTTGATAAGAGCACAAATGCACTGCACGTGGCTAATACCATCCCCTACAGTGAAGCTTGGTAGTGACAGCATTACTACTGGGTGCTTTTAATTAATTAAAAAAAAATATATATATATATATATGTTTTCGGTTTGCCTAAGTGACTAAGTGTAGATTGATGGGTAAAATCGGCAATTACAGTGGTGTGAAAAAGTGTTTGCCCCCTTCCTCATTTCCTGTTTTTTTGCATGTTTGTCACACTTAAGTGTTTCGGAACATCAAACCAATTTAAATATTAGTCAAAGACAACACAAGTAAACACAAAATGCAATTTTTAAATGAAGGTGTTTATTATTAAGGGAGAAAAAAAATCCAAACTTTCATGGCCCTGTGTGAAAAAGTGATTGCCCCCCTTGTTAAAACATACTGTAACTGTGGTTTATCACACCTGAGTACATTGTCTCTAGCCACACCCAGGCCTGATTATTGCCACACCTGTTCTCAATCAAGACATCACTTAAATAGGACCTGCCTGACAAAGTGAAGTCCACCAAAAGATCCTTAAAAGCTACACATCATGCCGAGATCCAAAGAAATTCAGGAACAATTGAGAAATAAAGTAATTGAGATCTATCAGTCTGGAAAGGGTTCTAAAGCCATTTCCAAAGCTTTGGGAATCCAGCGAACCACAGTGAGAGCCATTATCCACAAATGGCGAAGACATGGAACAGTGGTGAACCTTCCCAGGAGTGGCCGGCCACCCAAAATTACCGCAAGAGCGCAGCGACGACTCATCCAAGGTCACAAAAGACCCCACAACAACGTCCAAAGAACTGCAGGCCTCACTTGCCTCAGTTAAGGTCAGAGTTCATGCCTCCACCATCAGAAAGAGACTGGGCAAAAATGGCCTGCATGGCAGAGTAATGAGGTGTATTTTATATACAAGATATTACTTCATATGTGTATTTTATTCATATGTGCACTGTTAGGGAACACAATTCTGTAGAAGGCATTCAGAGGGGGTCATTGTGCCCCTCAGAGACACATTCCTATGGACGGACATATGGAATGTATTTATGTGAGGCTCTGTCCCGGGGAAACACTCTTAAATGTATGGAAAGCTGTAAGGTTCCCAATGATAGGATGGGGAGGCCTGTCCAGCATAAGACGGAGGTTGGTGCTAAGGGTTAGAATGGGGTTTTAGTTCAATGTATATATTCTACCAGGGGAGGGCTTAGCTCTCTCTCAGTATTTGAGAGATCAAAGTGGAAACAGATGTGCTGTATGTAAATCGCTGGGGTATTTAAACCTGAGGTTGGCGTAAAGAAGGCAGAGAAGGAATCGGCTGCCTTCCTCCGGGCATAATCGCGAAATGTCTGTACTGACACTACTCATTTCTTTGAATAAACCTCTTAATTAAACATGAGTTAGTGTCAACGGAGTTGTCATTCCTCATTAGTGCTTCACCACGACAAAAGACACCACAAAGTGGCGCTGCGAGCAGGGTTCTGATGTGGCTGCTACACTACTGATGACATAACGACATCAGGTGAGCGTTCTATTTTGTGACATTGGGCGTGAGCCTGTGTGTTGTAATCTGTGGTGTTTGGCTGCACTGAAACGATCTGGTGTGTGCTGTGAGGTGTGGACAGTGGAATGATGCTCCGTCTAAATTTGAGGTTTATTGCGTAGTAAACTTTGCAATAAAGGGGGGTTATGGAAATAGAGTTAATAAGGAAAGGAAAAGTTTAAGGAAAAAGTTTACGTAAAGTGTGGAATAGCCTTAATTAGTAACGGTTACAGTGTGTTAATATGCCATGCGAGATTATGGAGTTTAGGGCCCATTAGGCTTTGTAAGCGGTAAGACATGAATATTAACCATTGCATGAAAATTGGCTAGATATAGTTGTGTTGTGAAAATAAGAGGAAGACAATTAAGCTCTGAGCACAGGGACATAGGAATAAGGAATAAGAGATGAAGTTAAAGATTAAGAGAAATTTACAGTGTAAAGGAACAAGAGAAGAAATAGAGAAATAGAGAATACAGAGGTAAAATAAGAGGAAAAGTGAAGTAACAAAAGAGAATAAGTTAAAGTTGTGACATAAGGATATTTAGGTAAGAGAAATTAGAAAATGTGGGAGAAAAAGGAATTTTAGAGAAATAGAGAACTGGTAATAAAGGGAAAGAAAGAGGATTTAACATGAGTAAAGGAGAGTAAATGAGTGTAAGGAAGAAGCATGCGTTAAGGAAAACATGGATTAGTCGATTTTGAAGCATTAAATGTTTTTTAGGAATGTGTGTGAGAGCTCTAAGTGTTTGTGTGTGCGTAAGGAGGGGCCTCTAGGCCTCTATGTGTGTGCGTTTGTGTGTGTGTGAACCCCCTTGTGTGAGGAGAAGAAGGAGGGGTGATGTGTGTGTGGCGCCTGTCTGTATGTAATTATTGCATATGCATAAAGGTGAAAAGTTATTTTGTCTTTTAATATTAAAAACACATGAGCCCTTGAAGAAGATTTAATTTATTAATTAATAAGTAATTTTAATGAGATTCTTCAAGAGGACAGTTAATGCTAATTAGTTAATAATAAGTAATGAGCTTTCTTTGGGAGATTAAATAGTTGAATAACTCATGAGCCTCAGAAGTAAGAGGACATTGTGTAGTTAAAATACATAAACTCCCAAAGAGAGACATAGTGTTTTTAAGAATGGAGAGATATTATTAGAGTGGAAACTAGATGTTTTACTGATGAAGTATAGTGTGAAATTATGGTTTAGTGCTTAAATGTGGACAACATTAATTGCCGATGAGGTGTTGTTCGGTAGAGGTGTATAAGTCTTGTTGAATTACTTATTGTAATTATTATGTGTTATAAGAACTTATGAATTCCTGTCTTTCTTATCCTGTGTGTGGGTGAGAAGAATAGAATGCATGTAATTCAGATTTGCAGAGATCCAAGGACGTAAAAATTAATTAAAAGGAGTTTAAGGTGAAGACAATATAAAGGAGTTTAATGTAAACAGAAATAAGAAATATGTAAGGATTTAAGGACTGAAAAGTAGTCAGAGGAACTGAAGGAACTGAACTAAGTGGCCCATGTACATTGATATATGTGTATGTGTGTAGTTGAAGTGCCTAGCCTTTGTAGGTGTAATGTTTAGCCTGACTGCAAATGCTTGCATGTGTGTAGAAGTTTAACAAAGTGAAGGGAAAAAGCCTAAGCAAAGCAGTGAGTGCTGTTTGGTAGGAATTTGTATAAAAGTTGTATGCAAAGTCATCTGAAAATAGAGAGTTAGTGAATTATAGTATGAGAGCATGAATTGCAGTACAGAGTGCTGAGTGTTGTGTTGATGCAGATGCATAAGAACAGTGTGTGAGGAAAAGTTTAGCATGAATAGAGGACTTGTGGAAAGCAGGACATAAATGATAAGTCAATATTCTTTGAAGAAGTGAAGAATTAAAGAAGTAGTTTAGATGTATAGAAATGGTTGGAGAGGTTTGTGGTTTGAGAAGGATTGTGAAGGAAAGAAGTAGTGGAAAAGAAGCAGAGAAAGTAGGGACCAGTAGAGTGGAATTTGACTTTGTCGAATAGAAAGAGGAGATTTAAGAAGTTGAGAAAGTATTAGTAAGTGTATTTGAGGGATTTTGAAGGTGAAGCTGATGTTAGAGAGCAGTGATGGTGTTGTATAAGTACTAATATAGATGTTATGTAGTTTGTCTGTTTATCTAAGAAGTTAGATAAGTGCAGTAAACCTTGTGGCAATTCTATGCATGATCATAGATGAGTGATGGATGAGTGCAATTTAAAGATTGAGGGAATAGTGAGAAGAAAATAACTTGGTAGGAGAGAAGCAGATAAAGGGGGGTGACCGGAGACCCAGGTCATAAGTTTCACAGACGCACAGCAACCCAGAGGGGGGTTGAGGCCATAAACTGCAGGGCCTGCACAAGAAGAGAGAGAGGAGAGGTTTTCACATACTCTGCTCCTAAATGGAAGATGCCAATATCATCGAAGGAGACTGAAATCTCAAATGAGGACAACAACAGAGAAGACAAACATCTGGAAGGATGATGACTGCATCCAAATGACAAGCAAGAGTGAGGATGAAGCGGCAAGAAGTAAAAAGGACTAAAGTCTTGGTCATTCATGGATCAGAGAAGACTAATGGCTCAGCTGTCAAGCATGAATTAAGGAGGCTGTTTCAGCTGTTGCTAGAGAAGTCTGTCTAAAGTGTCAAAGAAAAGAACGGGACAAAGAAAACATGGAGAAGTGAAGATGATGTGGATGGAGAAGAGATGATGATGTGGATGGAGTAAACAAATAAGAAGAGGAGTCTGATATTTGATCTACAGTGTACTAGCTGAGGCTGATGGACACTTATGCAGTACCAAAGATGATGTGAAAACGATGAATGCCAGATCTTGCAGATGTGTGAAATGGCTGTTGTTGCATTCTGATGTTTGAGTGAAGCAGTGTTCAAGAGACATGTGAGGTGCTGAGGTACAGAATGCCAAAGTAATGACATCATCAGACAAGAGGAAGTGGAAGCTGATGTGAGACTGGATGGTGACGTAATGCAGTGCAATCTCAAGCCCGTGTGGAACAGTAGTATGCTTTACTAGCATTCACCTGTAGATCTGGGTTCTATAATAAAAAGTGAGGGATTTGGTAACAACATCATATAGAGGGTTTGGATGTATTTTACAGTAGGGTATTAGAAAAACAGAGACTGTGTAGAAAAAGTTTTGGTTGCAAAAGTAAATTAGATAGGGCTGTAGGAGCTTGTGTTTTAGTGAGAATAGGGGTGCATGTACCATAGTGATGTAGGGTTAATGAAATTTGTAGGGAAATGTAACAATAATATATCAGAGATAGTATAGGTATGGAGGATAGGAAAAGTATTAAAATATTTAGTACAAGCTACTATCGAATAGTCTAGCAGACACTAGAAGTTGTACAGTAACTGATTGGGGATCAGTGAGGTTTAGTTAGGCATGAGGGAAAATGTATGTGTATGAAATTGCCACAAGGATACTGTGAGTTTAGTTACTAATAAGATAAGTGTAGTATGTTCAAATAATTCATATGAAGTGATATAAAAGTGGAAGTTTTTTGTATCCTAATTATATTGAGATTTTGCAGACTAGAGAAAATATAAGTAGGCATTTATTGCTGTTCTGTAGATTATGATAAAGATACATGAGGAGTTTAATACAGAGAAGTGTCATGTGGTGGAAAGAACAGATGCTCACAGAGAGTAGAGAGGGGTTTATTATTGTGATAGTAATAAACACTAGCGAAGCATGAATGCTAGGTATGCAGAATAGGTTGATAGTACTTTGCGATGTGGAACTGTTTGAATGAAATTGTAATTCAAGATAGCAAAAGCGGATCAAAGCACTGGTGATGATAAGCGTGAGGGATTGGCTGACTAGGAGCAGGAGACGGTCATGTGAGAGTCTGTTGGATTGTGGGAAATGGAGTCTGTATTATTAGAAGCAGGATGTGCGTTAGTATGAGTGACCAAAAGTTGGAGTAAAAATCTGAATGAATAAATATATAAGTCAGGGGTGTATAGGACTGATGGAAGCTGATATGGCAGAGCTGTTGTTATTTTAAGTATGGCAGAGTGTAATAAATAATGGATTGGTGATTTTGTGTTGGGAAAAGTGCCACTTAGAAGACTAGTGCATGACAATTAGACAATTTGAGGGGTATCTAGCATGCGATGATGAAATAGAATACATTAGATGTGTAGAAAATGTTAGATGTAATGTGTATGCAACTTCTGCTCTGATCAGTCTGAACTGTTTGAAGTAGAATTGTATATAGCAGGAAGGGTTAATGCAGTATGAGAGATAAATAATGAATTGCATATGTTGTTGACTGGATTGTCTTTAGTGTCAACAGGTGATAGAAGAACTGAGTATGACTTATAGTGGACGCGTCTGAGTTTACAATACATAAGTGTTGAGAATTAATTTGGCAGAAAGGATGGTTACGCCTGATGATATTGGGAGAGTTTTGATTTTGAATGATTGTTGTGGAAAAGATATCTATGTAACTGAAATAGCAGTGAAGTTGCTGTTAGACAAGGTCTGTTAGTGGATAATGAATAATTTGAAACAACCTAATGAGCAAAAAAGTAGGACAAATCTGAAGCAAGCGTTGCTTTATGAAAATAGGGTGTGGACCCAAAAAGGGGAGTTTCAATTTGCATCTGTTGTTTATGCAAAAGATACTGGTTGGTGTTCTTTCTTTCCTTCTAGTATGAAAGGGGGGAGACCACTTTCTGGGTGATTGATTATTCAAGGACCCTGATGTGCTGAAGGGGTTCATACAGCTCACACGAGGACAATAAGAATGGACTGAAAGACTCAGAACAAGGACTCTGTGATGAATGTCAAGATTCAATACATCATCAAGACTACATGGAGTCACATGGAGAGTCAATGCTGCTGAGGAGCTGCAGTGTGATACATTCTTATGTCTTTCTTATGTTATACTATGCAAATAGATGTGTGAGTTATAATTGTAGTCTGGTATTATGAGTGATATTCTTGTTAAGATATGATAGATATTCTTACTATATGAGTACTTAATATGATATTATGTTGTTTTGGGGGGTATTAGTCTTTAATGAAGAATGTTCAGTTATGAGGTAAGTACATTGGGGACCTCAGAGTTTTTTGTTTGTTTCTCGATGGTTAGGGACAGATTGATTGATAGGTAGGAACAAGGTCCAATAGATCAATTCGAAGGGTCGACCTGTTGGTCTTTCGACATTATTAATTTTCTTTTCTGAGGTTTTTAAATGTATTTGCTAAAATCATAATCTTATCAAATATAATAGTTCCACTTTTAGTTTGGGGTAAAGTTGGATGTGATCCTTTCAAATATAATAGTTCCTCCTTTAGATTCTGGGGAAAATTGGACTGGAGTACAATATGTGGCCGCCTGGGCAGAGGGGTCGCGAGTGAGTTTTTTCCTGTCTAGATTGACTGATTGATTGATGGACATTTCGGAAGGACGATACCGCCTGGTTTTTCGCTCCCGCATTCCATAAAAGTTGCTAAGTGCTAAATTTAAGTTGAGACACATATAGGTGGGAGGAACAGGTATTATGTTATGTCTATAACCATTATTAATTATGTTATTCTCTTGAGTTTTGAGACTGATTAGCCTCAAAGGGGGGAATGAGGTGTATTTTATATACAAGATATTACTTCATATGTGTATTTTATTCATATGTGCACTGTTAGGGAACACAATTCTGTAGAAGGCATTCAGAGGGGGTCAGTGTGCCCCTCAGAGACACATTCCTATGGACGGACATATGGAATGTATTTATGTGAGGCTCTGTCCCGAGGAAACACTCTTAAATGTATGGAAAGCTGTAAGGTTCCCAATGATAGGATGGGGAGGCCTGTCCAGCATAAGACGGAGGTTGGTGCTAAGGGTTAGAATGGGGTTTTAGTTCAATGTATATATTCTACCAGGGGAGGGCTTAGCTCTCTCTCAGTATTTGAGAGATCAAAGGGGAAACAGATGTGCTGTATGTAAATCGCTGGTATTTAAACCTGAGGTTGGCGTAAAGAAGGCAGAGAAGGAATCGGCTGCCTTCCTCCGGGCATAATCGTGAAATGTCTGTACTGACACTACTCATTTCTTTGAATAAACCTCTTAATTAAACATGAGTTAGTGTCAACGGAGTTGTCATTCCTCATTAGTGCTTCACCACGACAAAAGACACCACAGTTCCAAGAAGAAAACCACTGCTGAGCAAAAAGAACATTAAAGCTCGTTTCAATTTTTCCAAAACACATCTTTATGATCCCCAAGACTTTTGGGAAAACATTCTGTGGACCGATGAGACAAAAGTTGAACTCTTTGGAAGGTGTGTGTCCCATTACATCTGGCGTAAAAGTAACACTGCATTTCAGAAAAAGAACATTATACCAACAGTAAAATATGGTGGTGGTAGTGTGATGGTCTGGGGCTGTTTTGCTGCGTCAGGACCTGGAAGACTTGCTGTGATAAATGGAACTATGAATTCTGCTGTCTACCAAAAGATCCTGAAGGAGAATGTCCGACCATCTGTTCGTGACATCAAGCTGAAACGAACTTGGGTTCTGCAGCAGGACAATGATCCAAAACACACCAGCAAGTCCACCTCTGAATGGCTGAAGAAAAACAAAATGAAGACTTGAGTGGCCTAGTCAAAGTCCTGACCTGAATCCTATTGAGATGCTGTGGTATGACCTTAAAAAGGCCGTTCATGCTCGAAAACCCTCTAATGTAACTGAATTATAACAATTCTGCAAAGATGAGTGGGCCAAAATTCCTCCAGAACGCTGTAAAAGACTCATTGCAAGTTATCGCAAACACTTGGTTGCAGTTGTTGCTGCTAAGGTTGGCCCAACCAGTTATTAGGTTTAGAGGGCAATCACTTTTTCACACAGGGCCATGTAGGTTTGGATTTTTTTTCTCCCTTAATAATAAACACCTTCATTTACAAATTGCATTTTGTGTTTACTTCTGTCATCTTTGACTACTATTTGAATTGGTTTGATGTTCCGAAACACTTAAGTGTGACAAACATGCAAAAAAACAGAAAATCAGGAAGGGGGCAAACACTTTTTCACACCACTGTATATACAGTGCATCACAAAAGTGAGTACACCCCTCACATTTCTGCAAATATTTCATTATATCTTTTCATGGGACAACACTATAGACATGAAACTTGGATATAACTTAGAGTAGTCAGTGTACAACTTGTATAGCAGTGTAGATTTACTGTCTTCTGAAAATAACTCAACACACAGCCATTAATATCTAAATAGCTGGCAACATAAGTGAGTACACCCCACAGTGAACATGTCCAAAATGTGCCCAAATGTGTCGTTGTCCCTCCCTGGTGTCATGTGTCAAGGTCCCAAGTGTAAATGGGGAGCAGAGCTGTTAAATTTGGTGTTTTGGGTACAATTCTCTCATACTGGCCACTGGATATTCAACATGGCACCTCATGGCAAAGAACTCTCTGAGGATGTGAGAAATAGAATGGTTGCTCTCCACAAAGATGGCCTGGGCTATAAGAAGATTGCTAACACCCTGAAACTGAGCTACAGCATGGTGGCCAAGGTCATACAGCGGTTTTCCAGGACAGGTTCCACTCGGAACAGGCTTTGCCAGGGTCGACCAAAGAAGTTGAGTCCACGTGTTCGGCGTCATATCCAGAGGTTGGCTTTAAAAAAGAGACACATGAGTGCTGCCAGCATTGCTGCAGAGGTTGAAGACGTGAGAGGTCAGCCTGTCAGTGCTCAGACCATACGCCGCACACTGCATCAACTCGGTCTGCATGATCGTCATCCCAGAAGGAAGCTGACGCACAAGAAAGACAGCAAACAGTTTGCTGAAGACAAGCAGTCCAAGAACATGGATTACTGGAATGCCCTGTGGTCTGACGAGACCAAGATAAACTTGTTTGGCTCAGATGGTGTCCAGCATGTGTGGCGGCGCCCTGGTGAGAAGTACCAAGACAACTGTATCTTGCCTACAGTCAAGCATGGTGGTGGTAGCATCATGGTCTTGGGCTGCATGAGTGTTGCTGGCACTGGGGAGCTGCAGTTCATTGAGGAAAACATGAATTCCAACATGTACTGTGACATTCTGAAACAGAGCATGATCCCCTCCCTTCGAAAACTGAACCAAATTGAGCACCTGTGGCTCATCCTCAAGTGGAAGGTGGAGGAGTTCAAGGTGTCTAACATCCACCAGCTCCGTGATGTCATCATGGAGGAGTGGAAGAGGATTCCAGTAGCAACCTGTGCAGCTCTGGTGAATTCCATGCCCAGGAGGGTTTAAGGCAGTGCTGGATAATAATGGTGGTCACACAAAATATTGACACATTTGGGCACAATTTGGACATGTTCACTGTGGGGTGTACTCACTTATGTTGCCAGCCATTTAGATATTAATGGCTGTGTGTTGAGTTATTTTCAGAAGACAGTAAATCTACACTGCTATACAGGCTGTACACTGACTACTCTAAGTTATATCCAAGTTTTATTTCTATAGTGTTGTCCCATGAAAAGATATAATAAAATATTTGCAGAAATGTGAGGGGTGTACTCACTTTTGTGATACACTGTATATACAATTTTATGAATTAATATTAGTATTTAATACCACTTGCATGGTATTAAAAAAACACAAATGACTGGAGAGCATTAAGTGGCTCGAAAGAAACGAAAACTAGACAGATTTCAGGCAAAAAAAAAAATAATTTCACCGAGTTCAGAGAAAGGTGTACGTTTGATTACAAGAAGTATGATAATCTCCCCATCTGGATTATAAACTGGTAAGTAAAGTTGCAAAAATCTGATTATAAAACGGATAGTTTCGGTCCTAAAATCTGATTGGCTGAGCCGTGTTCGAAGCCGTTGTAAAATCCCCAATAAACGCACACCTAGGACCACCTCACATCATTCCATATTAATACGCCACTGAATAGAAAAAGTTAATGTTATTTTCGCCTTCATGTTGCCTAGCAACACTGTTAATCAAACTACCTGGCGTCGCGGAAGAATGCTTTTTGTAAGTTTATACACAATGAATACATTTATGAATTAAACGTTGTATTTATTGTATTTTATGTTGACCGCCGTTTTATAAAAGCAATAAGCCATAAGAGACCGTGCGTTACTGCTATGATTTTAGCACGGGGAAAGAAGTTTTAGGCACTCCGCTTCGAGTCGTGCCAAAAACGTCATCCCCGTGCTAAAATCACAGTAACGTACGGTCTCTCGTGGCTTATTGCTTTAGTTTACACAGCACTGTCAAACAATTAAATTAAAATTAAGTAAATGTTAGTAATCAGGTAGGTCTATTACATTTTCATTTGTTATTACATTAGTCTTTGTCCCAAGAATGCACACATATTACTCTATCTGAAACCACACAAGTAAGGATCGGACACTGATTTATACTACGCAAGTTTAAATAGAGGTCAAACTAAGAATGACAGTACTCGATTATCTATCATTAACCATCTAGATCAGGGGAGAGCGCGAACGCAGTCCCCCACTACCAGAAATTTTGCAGTCGAGATTCCCACATTTGGGGAATTCGCAGGGGTCAGCACAGCCGGAGTGCAATGGCTGAGCCTCACCCTGGGTGAACCACCTTCTTGATCATGGTATCTCCCCTGCCAGGTAAGTATGAATTCTACACGCACCGCGGAGCAGAGGCACCACAACACACAGCGTTCACACTCATGGTGACAGACACACACAGACACACAGACACACACAGACACACAGACACACACACACACACACACACACACACACACACACACACACACACACACACACACACACACACACGCTACATTACTGCATCACATGAACACTGACTGCATTTCTTGTACAAAACTCTGCTGTTACCTTTATCTAATCAAAACTACACCATTCTGAACCACCTCCCATCATGCACTGCTTCCGTATATTTAACGAGAGTGCTGATGGTTTCAGTTTGATTTGTTCTCTTGTGCAATAAATATACAGACGTGCAACCAGCGGCAAAAACACATCAGTAATTTCAGGCAGTATAACGGAAAGCTTTTACATTTCTCGGTTTAAATCAGATCATTTAAACACAATTAAAACGTATAAACTTAGGGAATCTGGCTCCAGCATCGGAGCAGACTTCAAAATAAAAGTCCAATTAAACGCACGCATTATAACAGACGAAACTAAGTTCTCTATGATGTTCCACCACAGGTAAAGGAATCTAAGTAATTTTAAAATGACAAACGGATTAAAGTCCAAGTATAGCGCCGAGTCCCTACTAGAATTAGGGACTACATAAGAATTATGACAAAGTAAGACATTAATGAGAAAAATACTGGTGTGACGGATAGTGGTAAAACAAGCAGTCCAACACACGAGTCCCAGTACATGAATTTTCAGCATTCTTGAAATAGAGTTAGCATTTTTGTACGAGTTTCACTTACATAAGAGTCCCAGGTTGCATTTCTTGATGCAGAATAATCAGATTGGATGCAAATGGACTTGCATTTGACTAAATGTCCAACCTTATTGTTATTAAATACAAATACAAAACTATCTGAATATTTACCCTACATGTTTCACTTTATTATGTGCATTAGTGTTGACCTTATTTATCATTTATTAACTTTAGTGGTCCGTTTGATGTACGGACCTTTTACTTTGAAAGCAGTGATACATATCCGTGATGTTTTAATAAAAACCAGCAGACAATAACAAGCAAAGCCCGTGAAAATTAGTGTAATGTTAAACATTTACAGTTTCTCCGTCTATGTTCTTTCATTAAACCATTTTAGAGGGGTGCACCGTTCCCGGAGACACTGCAATACCGGGTCGATGCGTGGAGTGGACGGAGCAAGCCCCTATTCCATCTCCCTGATCCAAAAATCAATTTAATATATGGTCCCCGGGTAGGGGACGTATCAGATATTAAACTGATAAGAACAGATACTACACTTGATCTTAGCCAAAAGGCCGAGAAGCGATACCGGAACAGAGGGGAAACAAGGAGAGTCATTCAGCAGTACACAACACACGAGGACGACAACTACCGTTTTTAGCTTCCAACACCTACTGTGTATCCAACACACGAATATTAATCAATAATAAACGTTTTATATCAAATCATTCCATTAAAAACTAACTCGTCGTTTAGCAACAATAGACTCAAGAGGAAGATTAGCAAGAGCGATGACCTCATGAACTGACCAGTCAGAAACGCGGACACACTTTTCCCCCTACTACAAACCTTTATCCTACTAAAATATTCATCTAAACTAGAATTTAGAAAGAAAATGGACTTAAGTTATTATTCAAAAAAGTAAAACAGACAAGGCAACCGTGATCGGTTTAAACAAAATAAGTTATTTTGCTTTAAACAATTTTGCCCCTCTGTGGTAAAAGCTGGTATCACATCTCAGAATAATATAAGAACACATTGAACAATATTTTTGAAAGAATAAACGGAGCAAACAATTAATTAGGTTTAGAAAAGGTTTTAACTGCACCCAACAGTTCTATTAAAGTATAAACATAATACATAGTGTTTCATTACACCAAGTATTAACCTTTCAAATTACATGATCCCTAAAACATTTAAATTTTAAAAATGAAAATACCAAAACTAACTCAATTGCTATGTGTGAACTAAATAACTCAATCCGAGCGGCTCGGCAAACACTCAGCGACTGAGGAGAGATACAGCGGTGTTCAAAAAAAAAATAGCAGTCCAACATCATTAACCTGATAAATCACCGTTTTAATTTACTGGAAAGTGTAGTAGAGTAATGAAAACAAAACAAACCCAACAATTAGGACATGCATGCCACTCATTCTGAGTAATCTAAGCATTGAGCAGTGAGGAGTTCAACTGGTAAAATCATTCATTCTGCAGAAGAACGTGTGTCAATTTTGGCCTTTATTTAAGGTAGGAGGGTGGCAAATGTTGCACAGGTTGGTCAAAGCACGTTTCCTTTTGAAATACTGGGTAAAATGGGTTGTTCCAGACATTGTTCTGATGAACAGCGTACTTTGTATGTTTTTCCATCTACAATCAACGTTTTAATCAGAGAAGTGCAGCAAATTATTGGCTGCTCAGCTAAAATGACCTCAAATGCCTTGAAGTGACAACCAAAACCTGAAAGATGCAGAAGGAAGCGTGGAACTACTGTTCGAATGGATTGAAGAATAGCCAAAATGGCAAAGGTTCAGCCAGTGATCACCTCCAAAAAGATCAAAGAACATCTGAAGTTCCCAGTAAGTACAGAAGATGATTAAGTGAAGCCAATTTACCAGCAAGAACTCCTTGCAAAGTCCCGTTGTTAAGAAAAAGACGTGTCCTGAATGGGTTCAAATACGCCAAGGAACACATTGACTGGAGAAATGGCTCAACATTTTGTGGACTGGTGGAAGCAACATTGTTCTTTTTGGGTCTAGTGGCCTTAGACAGTATGTCAGACGACCCCCAAGCACTGAATTCAAGCCAAAGTACACTGTGTAAGGCATGGTGGTTTCAACATGACAATGACCCAAAACATCTTGGTTACAGACAAACAAGCCAGCCCAATCCCCTGACTTCAATCCCATAGAGAGCTTGTGTTCTGATATCTGAAACATGTTCTTTTTTTTTTAATGCAAAACCCAAAATTGCAGAAGAACTGTGGAATGTCGTCTAATCATCCTGGACTGGAATACCTGTTCAGAGGTGCCAGAAGTTGGTCGACTCCATGCAACAACAATTTGCAATGCAGAAACAATTGTTATGCCATTAAATATTAGTTCAGTAATTTAAAGTAAAGTGAAACCTCAAACATCTTTTTCAGTTTATAGATAAATTTTTTAAGTATTTAAAGAAAAATGCTGGCACTGCTATTTTTTTGAACAGCCTAATATTCATTTTTCTTAACTTTCTGTAAAGGATTAACACAAACTGGCTAAATGTTGTTAATGTTTTGATTTAAAATTGAAAATTTAGTATTTTCAGTGCACTTGCATTTATGGAAATAAAAGTTATTACAATGATTTTGCGCTTTATTCACTTTTTAAAAAAATCACTGCTATTTTTTTGAACACTACTGTATCTACTATATCTAGTTTCTATCAGAATACATCGGCACACAAATTTTACAATTTGTGAACTTATCGTCCACGCCAAACCATAATACCAACACTGAATTACAAACAAATATTTATTAACCTCCAACTCGCTACAGAACAGAACAATCCCTGCTGGTCACGTCGGATTCATTTATTTTTCTCTTTGATTTTTTTATGCACAAACAACTTTGATTACTCGCTACTTGTTGACGTGCATTTTTGGATGTGGTATCATTAAACTTAACTTCACTTCTCACGTTTGTTTTTGTGACAAAACGTAGTTTGGGAAACCAGAGAAGCTCGCCTGCGATTCCAGTTGGTGATGGATTGTGTAGTGTGTAACCCCCTATCGCCGATCAGTCGTGTAGTGTGAAATACACACCGACTTGAGACTCCCGATTACAAGAGATCCAGTTGTGTAGTGTGAACTGTGCAGCAACCTGACCACTTGCAAAGTCGTGTAGTGTGAACTTGGCATTAGTGTGAAACTAGCTCGGTTGTCCATATAGGCAATTAAAAAAAAGTTTAAGAATAAATCAATAAAAAGTATCTACATAGTTAAATCAATAATTACATAGTTAAATTAGTGTTTAGAACATGGGGTTACAGTTAAGGTTAGTGACAATGGTTTTCCTAACCCTAGAGCTGTTCTGAATTACACTGCTCAAAAAAGAGGGAACACTTAATCATCACAGTATAACACAAAGTCAGTTAAACTTCAGGGATTTCAATCTGCCCAGTTAGGAAGCATAAGCAATTGTGAATCAAGTTCACCGGCTTTGGTGCAAATTAAAGTGACAACAGGTGAACTCGAGAGGCGAGAGGCAACAGCAAGACAGGCCCCTAAAAGGGAACGGTTTTGTAGGTGGTGGCCACAGACAAATACTCTCTGCTTATCCTTCCTGGTTGATTCTTCTCTAGTTTTGCGTTTTGCTAGTGTCCTTGTCACTACTGGTAGCATGAGGCTGTACTGGTAGCATGAGGCTGTACCTGCAGCCCTTTTAAGTTGCACAGGTAGTCCAGCTCCTCCAGGATCGCACATCCACACATGCCGTCACAAGAAAGTTGGCTGTGTCTCCCAAGAGCATGGAGGAAATGCCAGGACACAGGCCATTACACGAGGAGCACAGGGCTGTAGAAGGGCATCAACCCAGCAGCAGGACCGGTATCTGCTCCTTTGTGCAAGGAGGAACAGGAGGAACACTACCAGAGCCCTACAAAGTGACCGCCAGTGGGCTACTGGTGTGCATGTTTCTGAACAAACTGTCAAAAACAGACTCCATGAGGGTGGCACAAGAGTCTGATGTCCTCTAAAGGCACCTGTACTCACAGCCCAGCACCATGCAGCTTGATGATGATGCTTCCTTGATTTAAAAATAGTGGCACTACTGTTTAACTTATTGTTTAACACAATGAGCTCAATCATAATACATACAGCCAAAACGGGTGATCATGTTCATAAATAAATACGACCACCTATTAAAAAAAGAAACACACACAAAAAGCCGACGCGGTGTAATAAACACGTTGCGACTAATGTGAAGAGTGTAAATCGATATAAAGTGTTTAACTCACTCAAGATTGTAACACGTGAAGCAATGCAATTAGGCCTACCTGCATGTTTTTGTAGTTCTGGTCTCTACACAGTTCCAACTGATTTGCTGCTATTATTCCAACACAACAACATTCAAAAGTTTTTTATATTTTACTGAAGACAGAAAGTTTTAAAATACTCTAAACTATACAAACTTTCCCCTTCAATCACACAGGCGTCTTTCCAATGAGTAGCATGAAGCTCTGATTAGCTGGCAGGTGAGAGGCAAGGTCATGTGACCACACTGGTTTCAGTCGTATCTTACCAACAGACACCACTTCATCTCCTTTGGTGCACACACATCATCCACAGCTACTGTAGCACAAGGGGTGCCTCAGGGTTCTGTCCTTGGTCCCCTCCTGTTTATCTTATATAGCTCTCCTCTTGGCCAGATTATTCAAGATCATGGGCTTAATTTCCACTGCTATGCTGATGACATTTAGATTTATTATTAGTATAGCTCCATCTATAACACCTGGAATTCTCTTCCACCATCACTTCGTGACTTCCTCTCTTTCTTCTTTTAAAACTCAACTAAAAACTTTTCTGTGCACTTCCCATTACTCTGCTTAGAGGTTTTTTTCCTTTCCTTTTGTTTTTGTTTATTTGTTATTGTTTTTGTAAAGCGTCCTTGACATTGTAAATTATTATTATTATAATCATCATCACACTGATGAGCAACTAAAATACAAGCTGCTTTATCTGTGTATAAGCCTTTAGCATTCAAAATATTTTATAAGCATAATTTTGTACAATGTTTTGATTTTAAACATTTTTCAACAAAAGTTCCTTCAAGTTGCTTTTTAAAAGTGTTTATCTAGTATTTAAATGATGATAAACATGGTTAAGTAACATATATAATACTGACACTTCAAGCATGAAATTGTCATTTTAATAGTGCACAAGTATACATTCCTTAAGATAATTTGCTCTGGCTTACAGGGAAGATGTTTTTTGAAACCCCAGAGCTATACTCACCTTTTTCCTGCTGAAAAGCCTGTTACTGTCTTGCTCTTTAATGGTGAAATGAGCAGGGGGCAGAGATCAGAGAGCCAGGATAGGTGAGAGAGTCAGGGTGGGGGAAGAGGGCAGTGAATTGACAGAGAGGTGCTAATGATTGACCTTTGTCTGTTTAAAACTGCAATCTCAGGTCGTTGGTAATCTGGCCAGGAGAAAGAGAGACTCTCTCACCTTGTAGTTGGTAATCTGTTCGAGACCATTCCAAACTGAAGTTGGGTCGCTAGCGACAATAAGGCTGTTTAGCTTTGCTATTTCTTATTAGCTGCTTAAATCCATGTGTCCAGCTTGTAATTGGCCTCCTTGTAGAGAACTTTTGAATGTTGCCCCCTTTTCTCTCTGAAGCTGTCCAACTTTAACTACAAACCATGCTTTATCGTGGCTGTATTTCACCCATGCTGTAGTTGAAATGAAACCATCCTCGCAAAAACTGATGTACAACAAATACAATAAAAGGAACCTCTTAGAGTCCGTCCAGTCAAGAACGCAGGATATTCTTGAGCTGAAAATGAAACAACGGCAAGCTGTTTTACAATTTGTAAAAAGGCTGTACAAAACAGTGGTAACACAACAAATTTATAAAAGCATATGAAAAATCATGCGAAAGAAAACACAGAGCTACAGAAACGGAGAGAGTGCAACTGATAATTTGTTACTTTAGTCGACTCAAAAAGTATAAATTACGCTAAGACCTTGATATAATACATTTATACAATTGAAACATGTTATTTAAATGAATACATTTACTGGAATTGAACCAAAATGCTGCATATAATATGGCTCAGATTTGATGATGCATCTACCTTAATTATTATACCGACATCAGCAATACTGGTCCTGTATTTGCTGGGTATCGGATCGATAGCAAATTTTGCAGTATCACCCACCACTAGTACATACACTTAGGAATAAAGTGACAGGCGTTTTCATATATTTACTAATTCTGTTAGAACACTTGCATGGTATTAAACCGACGAATAGAAGGCATTCAAGCAAGTACGAAGCTAAATATTTTTTTCCACCGAGTTCAGAGGGAAGTGTGTATGTTTAATTTAGTGAAGTATAATCATATTCATCAGGATTATAACTGGTGAGCGAGATTGGCAAAATCATAGATTACACAACACTGTCAATGATGGATCAATTACTACAAAATGTAACAGACCTACCTGATTACTAACAAATAGTCTTTCATTTAATTTGATCATTACAAGAATCTGTGACCCATGAAAGCACAATGAAAACTCTATCTGGTCACCAGCAAGAACATATTGGACACATGAGACTACGTTCCCCTGCTCTAGAACACTTCAATGCAAATCGGATCTCTCCCCCATCCATCATCCATATAATGAATACACTTAATTATCTTTCATTAACCATCTAGATCAGGGGAGAGCGCGAACGCAGTCCCCCACTACCAGAAATTTTGCAGTCGAGATTCCCACATTTGGGGAATTCGCAGGGGTCAGCACAGCCGGAGTGCAATGGCTGAGCCTCACCCTGGGTGAACCACCTTCTTGATCATGGTATCTCCCCTGCCAGGTAAGTATGAATTCTACACGCACCGCGGAGCAGAGGCACCACAACACACAGCGTTCACACTCATGGTGACACAGACACACACAGACACACACACACACACACACACACACACACACACACACACACACACACACACTACATTACTGCATCACATGAACACTGACTGCATTTCTTGTACAAAACTCTGCTGTTACCTTTATCTAATCAAAACTACACCATTCTGAACCACCTCCCATCATGCACTGCTTCCGTATATTTAACGAGAGTGCTGATGGTTTCAGTTTGATTTGTTCTCTTGTGCAATAAATATACAGACGTGCAACCAGCGGCAAAAACACATCAGTAATTTCAGGCAGTATAACGGAAAGCTTTTACATTTCTCGGTTTAAATCAGATCATTTAAACACAATTAAAACGTATAAACTTAGGGAATCTGGCTCCAGCATCGGAGCAGACTTCAAAATAAAAGTCCAATTAAACGCACGCATTATAACAGACGAAACTAAGTTCTCTATGATGTTCCACCACAGGTAAAGGAATCTAAGTAATTTTAAAATGACAAACGGATTAAAGTCCAAGTATAGCGCCGAGTCCCTACTAGAATTAGGGACTACATAAGAATTATGACAAAGTAAGACATTAATGAGAAAAATACTGGTGTGACGGATAGTGGTAAAACAAGCAGTCCAACACACGAGTCCCAGTACATGAATTTTCAGCATTCTTGAAATAGAGTTAGCATTTTTGTACGAGTTTCACTTACATAAGAGTCCCAGGTTGCATTTCTTGATGCAGAATAATCAGATTGGATGCAAATGGACTTGCATTTGACTAAATGTCCAACCTTATTGTTATTAAATACAAATACAAAACTATCTGAATATTTACCCTACATGTTTCACTTTATTATGTGCATTAGTGTTGACCTTATTTATCATTTATTAACTTTAGTGGTCCGTTTGATGTACGGACCTTTTACTTTGAAAGCAGTGATACATATCCGTGATGTTTTAATAAAAACCAGCAGACAATAACAAGCAAAGCCCGTGAAAATTAGTGTAATGTTAAACATTTACAGTTTCTCCGTCTATGTTCTTTCATTAAACCATATTAGAGGGGTGCACCGTTCCCGGAGACACTGCAATACCGGGTCGATGCGTGGAGTGGACGGAGCAAGCCCCTATTCCATCTCCCTGATCCAAAAATCAATTTAATATATGGTCCCCGGGTAGGGGACGTATCAGATATTAAACTGATAAGAACAGATACTACACTTGATCTTAGCCAAAAGGCCGAGAAGCGATACCGGAACAGAGGGGAAACAAGGAGAGTCATTCAGCAGTACACAACACACGAGGACGACAACTACCGTTTTTAGCTTCCAACACCTACTGTGTATCCAACACACGAATATTAATCAATAATAAACGTTTTATATCAAATCATTCCATTAAAAACTAACTCGTCGTTTAGCAACAATAGACTCAAGAGGAAGATTAGCAAGAGCGATGACCTCATGAACTGACCAGTCAGAAACGCGGACACACTTTTTCCTTTCTACAAACCTTTATCCTACTAAAATATTCATCTAAACTAGAATTTAGAAAGAAAATGGACTTAAGTTATTATTCAAAAAAGTAAAACGACAAGGCAACCGTGATCGGTTTAAACAAAATAAGTTATTTTGCTTTAAACAATTTTGCCCCTCTGTGGTAAAAGCTGGTATCACATCTCAGAACAATATAAGAACACATTGAACAATACTGACAGACCTAAACAGAGCAAACAAAAAAGTTTTATTAAGTAAAAGTTTCTCCCTTATTTTAAGTTTTAAAAATGAGAATCTCCACCTAACCGTTCTATTGAAATATAAACATAAAATACAGTGTTTCATTACACCAAGTATTAACTTTTCAAATCACATGATCCTTAAAACATTTAAAAATTTCTAATGAAAATACAAAAATTAATTACTACTCATGAATAAATACTCATTAGTATTAGGGCCAATTGTTTTTAATTACCAGAATGCAAGGGCAGCATTTATTATTTAAAAAGTGACAAATACTGTAAAACATCCTTAAATATGCTGCAACTGGTCAAATTCATAGCAAATGTAAACCTTAATGAGTGTGAAATCAGCTTGGATGTCCATATAAATCATTTCTTTATTCTACATTTTAAAAAATAAACAGCACCTACATAGTCCACCTGAATCATTGCTTAGAACATGGGGATACAGTTAAGGTTAGTGACAATGGTTTTTCTAACCCTAGAGCTGTTATGAACTAGATAGTAAGCAATCCTGACCGCAATAACATCCCGAAGTGTTATGTATGGTTCCAACAGTGTTAAGAGATGGCAAACTGAACACTTCTTACACGTTTTGAAAAAACTAAGAACATGTTCTTTGGATTTAAGTATTGCGCGGTGGTATGACAATGCGTTCGGTATACCGGCTTCAATTATTCGTACGGTATAGATCTCTCATATACCACCATACCGTGGCATAGTTTATTCAGTTGATGTAGACTTCAAATATAGGCAGCATTTAGGTCCACATTTTAGTTTCAACATCAAATAAACAAGCAGAAAAGCCATGCAATTTTTAGTGCAAAATTAGCAGTAAATAAACAAAGTAAATCAAACAAATACAGCCAATACTGTAATGATTATATTTAGACTAGGGGTTTTCAATCTGTGGGGCGCGCGCCCCCCGGGGGGAGGGGGAGGTTGGGCGAGTACTTGTCTGGGGGGCGCGAGTGCCTGACCAGGGGGCGTGAGTGCCTGACCAGGGGGCGTGGCATTGCGAGATTTTTTTTTTTTTACTTCTAAAACTAAAGCAATTCATTTTTTCACCCACAGGATACATATTTCATTAGTCTAACTGACCACACACACACACACGCAGGTTTAATGTTATCCAGTTCAGTCTGAAAAAAACTTAAAAACAGGTCTAACAGTGAAGATAAACCGGTGACAAAAGCAACGGTGTGTCTTTACAAGAGACGCTCTGTTCACAGTATCGATATAAGTGATTCAGGAGTCGATTCATTTTATGCGATGCGTAAGTTTCTCTTCTCAGTTATCTCTCCGTGTTTACTGTTATTAATTAAATGTCGTGGTTTTAAATAAACACCAGCTATTATAGAACATTTTGTGTGACTCTCTTACATTAAAAAGCTTAATTAAACTGCTATTACCACAGAGCGGTAACCGAGTCAGACTCGTTCTGCCTGTGGAGCTAAAAGTTTTCTGTCAGTCAGAGCAGATGATCCTGAACTAACGAATTTAGTAATTAATAAACTTTTGCCTCCGATTGGCTCTGTAACGTTTCCTGTTCTCATCTGTGCTCATAGAATCGACTCAGATGGGATCGGGTTGAATTATCTTTTTAAAGTAAATATTTAAATCAGCAAAATTGCATCGTATGTATGATGCACAACGTTAATTATCTTATTTTAGGTTGTGAAATGCGATGGTTGACGAATGGTGATGCGATGGTTGGCGCTTTGTAGCTCAAAGTCTGGATCAATCCACTGTGCTGTTAAGCTTAACATGGAGGTGATCTTTATACATCACGCGATCGGATCTGCTGAATTTAAGAAATATCGACCGATCGCATATTTTCATTAAAAATCGGCTGATTTCGATACATAGCCGATCGATCCTTCAATCTCTAGTCACATCCCTAGTTGTAATAGTTACAAAATGACATGTACGATGCACTATACCAGAGCCGTAGATAGAGTTGCGACACTCCTTGATCTCGCTGCCACGTGGTCACGTGGTTCATGTAACCCTCCAATAGTTCCAAACAAACCTGGCGCTGTCATGTTCTCATATGGGACAGGCAGCAGTGAATGAAATATTAAACGCTAAATAATACACATTTGTACAATTTCTGGGTATTTTCAACTGCCTTTAAATTTACTGCATCTGCTTTAATGTCAATTTGGTATATAAAGTGGAAGATTGATGTTTATAATGACTTGTTAATAGGTCATTCTTGTTAACAGTACATTATATTAGCATACATTACATAATGCCATATCATTAAGTAGTAGATACAATATACAGTACAGAGATTACAGTTTTTTTGTTTAGTTTTTTTGCATAAACTAATCTCCCTTCACTTATTCATAATAATAATCATTTTGGTTAAACACTAAGCCATGTGGATGGATTCATAAGGTGTACCTGCACTGAATGAACAGATTCATAAACACACTACCGTACCAAAAACACTATAGTGCAGGTACATGAAAAAGCATTCATTCATGTCTTATTTCATGAGTGATTAATAATTTATTCCTACATGTAATACATTAATGAATTCATTATGAATATGCACTAGTTCATTTTGTCTAATGTAAGTGGTGGACAAGGTACACAAACCATGCAGTTGAGTTAAAGTAGAGATATCCAAGGTAAAATATTACTCCAGTAAAAGTAGTAGTAAAAGTAAAAATACTCTTTACCTCTAAACTAAAGTACTAAACTAAATTTACCTTCAAATGTACCTAAGTATGAAAGTAAAAGTAGCATGATTTATTATGGCTCTAATGTTTTATGATCATTTCTGTAACAAGACTCTTGATTAATCAACTCATTTTAGATAAAAAGACTGTAGTGTCATTAATTTAGCTTAACTGACTAAGCTAAATTCAGTTATACCTATTAATTAAGATAAACATGTAACATTTAGTGCTGAGCAAATGCTAAACAATAACAGTATTAAGTATATTAATGACATTAAATTCATTTTTTTTTTTTTAAACAAAGCAACATACAGCTAAAAATGTTTGATAAGTAGTGGAAATGAATGGGGCTCTATGGGATGTTTGGAACTATTCAGAGCTCCACAACCCGGAAGCTGCGCAGAAAAATGTCCCGCCCCGTTACAATGGTTCCCTATTGGAGTGTCGCCACTGTTCTCTCTACCGCTCTGCACTATACCTGTATTACAGAAGAATAGTTCTACACAGCAAAAAAATGATATAAATATATTGTAGAGAACATGCTAAAGAACAGGAACACCGGGCACAGTCTAATGATGCCATACTGCCCAGCCCTAGTTCTTGTAAATGTCAATATTAATATAATAAACGTTTTAGGTACCTAGTGACATGCTATATTACAGAAAAAGAACCTTACAGTATGGGTACAGTAATAAATCATACAATGTTGATTTATCCAAAAACCCAAAAATTAAGAAATGTAAATTTTAAAATGTTGTAGATTAATATTGCACATCACTGTCACAACATTACAAATGCAGTAACAATCCACCTATGCAAGGACATGATTTCTCTATAGACAGTCAAGAAAAAACTTTTAAAAAGCAGATTCGCTTTTATCGGATCGAAAAAGTGTTTTTTCAAAGTTACACCAACAACACTGAACTCTATACAATTGCCCACTTTCCAACAACAGATCTGTGGTCATGTTGCACAATAGAGCAAGACCTAAGTATAAGGGATATACTGGGAGAACTAAGGGAACTGTATGATACTTACGTTGTAGTTTTGCACAAAAAAATATTTACATTCTGCAACTGTTGCATGCATATTCATACCATCACATATTTAGTCATTTTGTGGGTCCAAGCAAAACGTATAGTTCCCAAAACCTTCATTATATACATGATGAAATAAAAATGCTTTATATTCTATGTACTCTTAAAAATAGAATAAGGCAAAGACATATATAGAATCACAGCCATACAAAATAAAATACATACTATCTATTTAAATGAATAATAATTTTTACAAAATACTGTGAAACAAATTTTTGGCCATACCGCTCAGCCCTAGATTTAAGTTTAATGTCTGAACTCGCTGTAAACCAAAATGCTACACAAAACCTTGTAACAATTAGGTCAAAATGAGTGAATTTTCATACATTTTGCTAAACCATGATGTATTAAAAAAAATATATGATCTTTTGGTAGGAAGACAATTTGGATTTTTCGCCTATTCAAACTTCAGCTCCTTAACAGCCTGTGTTCTAATTCTTTTCATCTTAGGACACAATACATTTACAATTGTAGCCAGAGCTGGACAGCACATTCTCAATAAAGTCAAAGCCACATTGCTTCTAGCGACCTGACTTCAGTTCGGAAAGGCCTCCAGGAGATTGCCACCTACAATGTGAGAGAGGCTTCCTTTCTCATGAATGACTGCCAGCTCACCAATGACCTAAATGAGTTCTATTGCGGATTTGAACAGACAAAGGACAATCTTTAGCACCTCTCTGCCAGTCCACTGCCCCCCTCCTGCACCTGGGTTCTCTCATCTATGCTGGCTCTCTCATCTCTGCCCTCTGCTTATCTCACCATTAAAAAGCAAGACATTAACAGGCTTTTCAGCAAATGAGGTGAGAATAGGTTCAGAGCCAAAAGGAGTCTCTGCATCCACCCTAACATGCTGATGTTACCAACTAGCACCTATTTTTACAGATATCTTCAATATATAATTGGAACTTTACCTTGACCACTAGGCTACAACAAATCTTAATTTTTCCATACATAGATAGTATGTTTCAAAACACGTGACAGAGTACTTTATTACTATATCTTAAGTAAAACATGAAATTGTGTTGTAGCCTCAACATACAAAACCCTGTTTTGTACTGAATCGAAGTTAAAATAAATCAGTCTCTAGTCAGACTCAACTTACAACAATATTTAGGCCAATCAACAAGACAGTAAACTCAATAAAGTAAACTCAATAAAAGTTTATATTTGGTCGACTGACAAACACTTAATTTCGCTCCACTATTTCAAAAACAATTGGCAACCTGTAGTCGTTTGCACTTAATAGAATTAAAACAGAATATAATAATAACGGTTGTATTTAACACCAGTAAACATTGACCCTGATGATGCTTGTTTGATTTAAAAAATAGTGACACTACTGTTTTACTCTGTCAATCAATGAGCTCAATCATTATACATACAGCCAAAACTGGTGGTCATGTTCATATTAAAAAAAATACGACCACCCATAATAAAAAGAAACAAGCACAGACGCGGGGTAATAAACGCATGTTGCCCGTAAATCGATATAAAGTGTTTAACGCGTGAAGGGTCCGTGTACCTTTGGTAATTCGTTTTTCACTTTAAATCCCGAAGTTGAAAAACAAGAAAACGGGGCGTTATTCGTTTTTCGTTTTAAGATCAAAAATCAAATAACAATTAAGCAGAAATTGAAAAACGGGTCGTATTTTAATTTTCCAAAATCAACATTTTTTATTAATTCAACCAGAAATAAAAGTGCGAGCGCGTGCACGTGCTGATGTGCGTGTACACGCTTCATATAAAGTGTAAATCAGGTACAAGTGTTGAGAAGACGGAGCAAAAAGTCATAATAACGTTACACCGCGTCCCCTGTTCTGACTTTTGTGTCTGCCGTACTTTTTCCTGCCCTTGTAATTCACACAAGAACTGTTTATCCTAAAAAGAATAGGGGGTTATTCTAAGAAAAAAAGAATGCTGCATTATTTTTTTACATTATTATTATTATTATTACCGTATAGGACCCAGTTCTGTAATATAGGCATAACTAATCGTACATGTCACAAAGTGGTGGTAAATTCGGTTCATTTTATGGACTCGGGTTAGTCTGAGTCACTCAGTGATGTGATTCGGTTCACTTGAGTCACTTGTACTGACATCTTGATTGCGATTGATTTACTGCATGAAAATACATTCAAATATCACTTATTTTCCGTGCACTCAGAGCCAGTGCCAATCAGAGGACTCCTAGGATCCGGGTTAATTGAGATCTCGGACTCGTGATTCCTGATTCAGTACGAAGATTCGAATCATTAACCGAGTCGATTCAATATTATTTCTTGTTCTCGACCAATAAACATCCAAAATTAATAAAATTGCACGAACTCTGCAGTAAACAAGGAGCAACAACAATCAAATATATTTCACAAAGTTATTTGGTAAATAATAAGCAGAACGCTGATTAAAAAAAAGCATTAGATGTTGTAATAGTTTCACCGTGACATGTACGATTAGTTCTGCCTGTATTAGAGAATCGAGTTCCATACGGTAATATAACAGGGGACGCGGTGTAACGTTATTATGACTTTTTGCTCCGACAACACTTGTACCTGAGTTACAGTTTATATGAAGCGTGTACACGTGCGTGCACGCGCTCGCACTTTTATTTCTGGTTGAACTGATAAAAAATGTTGATTTTGGAAAATTAAAATACGACCCGTGATCTTAAAACGAAAAACGAATAACGCTCCGTTTTCTTGTTTTTCAACTTTGGGAATTAAAGTGGAAAACGAATTACCAAAGGTACACGGACCGTGAAGCAATGCAATTAGGCCTACCTGTATGTTTTCGTAGTTCTGGTCTGTAACATTTCCCTTCGCAGTTCCAACTAATTTGCTGCTATTATTCCAACACATCGACAACAGTCAAAAGCTTTTTATATTTTACTAAAGACAGAAAGTTTTAAAATACTCTAAACTATACAAACTTTCCCCTTCAATCACACAGCGTCTGTACAGACACTAATTAAACCACCGCTCTTTCCACTGAGCAGCAAGAAGCTCTGATTAACTGGCAGGTGAGAGGCAGGATCATGTGACCACACTGACGATCAACTGAAATACAAGCTGCTTAGTCCGTGTATAAGCCTTTAAATATTTCATCACTTAGTTAATGGAAAGTTTCATTATGTTTTAATTTATTATGCTAAGTAAGCATAACTTTGTAAAACTTTAATATTGTTTATCTAGTATTTAAATAATGATGAACATTGATCAGTAAAATGTTATGATACTGACACTTTTAGTAGGGAGTGTTCATTTTCAGTAGAGCACAGGTAAACATTCCTTTAGGGTGAAGTGTTTTAAGCAAGTTCCCAAATACAATACCAGCAACTGAGGGTTAAGAGCCCTGTTCATCGGTCTGACGGTGACAACCGGTCAGTAGTGGGGAAACCACAGATCTTCCAGTTGCTAGTTTAACCACTGAGCTATCAAAGACTATTTACATTTAAACAGAACAGAACATTATGCCTTTATTTGTTATATATACATATACACACGTACAGTACAACAAAATTCTTTCTTTGCATATCCCAGCTTGTTTTGAAGCTGGGGTCAGCCATCGCAGAGCACCCCTGGAGCTGATAGGGTGAAGGGCCTTGCTCAAGGGCCCAACAGTGGCTGCATGGCAGAGCTGGGATTCGAACTCTCAACCTTTCAGTTGATAACCCAAAGCCCTACCCACTAGGCTACCACTGTCCAAACAATACCAGTTTGTTGATTAGAACGATTGTTTAACTTGGTCAGTCTTTGGTAAGCTGCTATGGTAAAATGGATAAAACGGATAGTTCCGGTCCTAAAATCTGATTGGCTGAGCCGCGTTCGAAGCCGTTGTAAAATCCCCAAAATACGCACACCTATGACCACCTCACATCATTCCATATTAATACCCCACTGAAAAGAAAAAGTGAATGACTACCTGATTTCACGGAACAATGCTTTTTGTAAGTGTTTTTGTAAATAAAAACATTTATAAATTGAACATTGTTGTATTTTATTATATTTTATGTTGACCGCCGTTTTATAAAAGCAATAAGCCACTAGAGACCATGCGTTACTGCTATGATTTTATCACGGGGAAAGACGTTTTAGAAACGCATCCTTCCCTGTGATAAAATCGCAGTAACGCACGGTCTCTCGTGGCTAATTGCTTTATTAAGTTGGTATTAGGCAGCTAAATGTGCACTACATGAACTGTTGGCACAAGGCAGACTGGGTCCATTAACTGCACCTAATACTGGCTCTTCTATCTGCCTGTTGCAGCATAAAATTTAGATTTATTTGACCAGGTAATGTTGTTTTCAGTATTGGACTGTCCATTTTACTAACCTATGCCCACTACAGCCTCAGATTCCTCTTCTGTGGAATGCAATGTAAGCTTATTTACATTTTCAGCATTTAGCAGACGCTTTTATCCAAAGCGACTTACATTACTGTGACAATAAGCAATTGAGGGTTAAGGGCCTTGCACAAGGGCCCAACAGTGGCAACCTGGCAGTGATGGTGCTTGAACCAGCGACCTTTGGATTACTAGTCCAGTACCTTAACCACTAGGCTACAACTGCCCTAGCTTATGCTGTTACAATAAATAAATAAATGGACAGTGACAAAAATGTATTTACATAGTCCACTTAAATCTGTTTTAAGATCATTTGCTCTGGCTTACAAGGAAGATGTATTTTTAAATCATTTTGGCCCTGGAGCAATTCTCACCTCTTGTTTGCTGAAAAGTCTGTTAATGTCTTGCTCTTTAATGGTGAGGTGGGCAGAGGGCAGAGAACAATGAACCAGGATAGGTGAGAGTCAGGGTGGGGAAGAGGGCAGTGGATTGACAGAGAGGTGCTAAAGATTGCCCTTTGTCAGTTCAAATCTGCAAAATTCATTCAGGTCATTGGTGAGCTGGCAGTCACTCAGGAGAGGTGAAGCATCTATCACCTTGTAGTTGGTAATCTTTTCAAGGCCGTTCCAAACTAAAGTCAGGTCATGAGCAGCAATGTGGCTGTTTAGCTTTGCATTTCTTCCTTGCTGCTTTAATTCATGTGTCCAGCTTGTAATTGGCCTTCTTGCCAAGAACGTTGTCCTCACTTCTGGTATCTAGTCCTGTGGTATCTAGTACCAGGACATTACCAGCAGGTCCTTTAGCTTCTGTATGTTGTGAGATAGATCATCTTACAGTGGTTTCTAGTGCCATTTGTTCTACGGCTAAATGATGCATACATGTCTGGCCATACACATAAGCTTGACACACATTTTGATTATTAAAACAAAAATGATAATTACAGTGCAGTTAAAGCCTAAATATAACATCCTTAAATATACTTCTGCTTGCTCTAAATGTCAAATTCCTAGCAAATGTAAACCTCACTGAGTGTGAAACCAAAACAGAGGAGACTTTTCTTTAGGTTACTTGGATGTCCATATATGCAATTGATTTGTTCTACATTAAAAAAATAAATAGACAAAGACAGAAATGTACTCACATAGTCCACCTAAAGATACCTGTTAAGATACTTTGCTCTGGCTTACAAGAAAGATGTATTTTAAAATCATTTACAAAAATGTGGTAATTGCACCTTGGTGTAGTCAACATCTACATTGTTTAATATAGGCAGTATAGATCAGGGAAAATATTTCTGTTAATATTTATATTGCTTTCAGATTCTTCGGTGCATACAACTAAAATATTTTCATATTAAATGTCAGTTTAAGTGTATGGAAAACATCAAACAGACACAAGTTAAAAGAGCAAAGTTCCAGTGATTTATTGATGATATTGGTAAAAAAAAAAAAATTTGCTAGTTGGTAACAGCAGCATGTTAGGGTGGATGCAGAGACTTCTTTTGGCCCCCGAACCTATTCTCACCTCTTGTTTGCTGAAAAGCCTGTTAATTTCTTGCTCTTTAATGGTAAGATGAACAGGGGCAGAGATCAGAGAGCCAGCGTAGGTGAGAGAGCCCGGGTGGGATGAGGGCAGTGGACTGGCAGAGAGGTGCTAAAGATTGTGCTTTGTCTGTTCAAATCTGCAGTAGAACTCATTCAGGTAATTGGTTTAGGGCTAGTAATGAGGTGAAAAAACTAAATAATGGATCTCCAGTTTGTCTACAATTGTGTGAAAATGATTGAAATGTTGTTTGAAACAATGTACCTCAAAAACAGATTGGAAGGGATTTGCATATTTCTCCCTCTACAGTGCATAACATCATTAAACGATTCAAGAAATCGGGAGGAATTACAGTGCATAAAGGCCAAGAGCGCAAGCTTAAGCTGAACGCCTGTGATCTTCGTTCCCTCAGACGGCACTGCATCAAGAACCGCCACTCAACAATAGCTGATATAACCACATGGGCAAAGGATTACTTTGGCAAACCTTTGTCAAGCACTACAATACAGAGTTACATGCACAAATGCCACTTAAAACTTTACTGTGCAAAAAAGAAGCCTTATATTAACCATGTCCAGAAGCAACATCGACTTTTATGGGCTATGAGGCATCTAGGATGGACCATCACACAGTGGAAATGTGTATTGTGGTCAGATAAATCAGCATTCCCGGTCTTTTTTGGAAAAAATGGACCCTGTGTGCTCTGGACCAAAGACGAAAAGGACCACCCAGACTGTTATCTGTCCAAAAGCCAGAGTCTGTCATGGTATGGGGCTGTGTCAGTGCCCTTGGCAAAGGTCATTTACACTTTTGTGATGGCAGCATTAATGCAGAAAAGTACATTGAGATCTTAGAGCAACATATGCTGCCTTCAAGACGTCATCTTTTCCAGGGACATCCATTCATTTTTAAACAAGACAATGCAAACCCACATGCTGCACACATTACAGGCATGGCTGTGGAAGAAGAGGGTACGGGTACTGGACTGGCCTGCCTGCAGTCCTGACCTGTCCCCCATAGAGAATGTGTGGAGAATTTTAAAATGAAAAATGCTACAACGACGACCCCGTACTGTTGCACATCTTAAGACGTGTTTGCAGGAAGAATGGGACAAAATAAAAGCTGAAACACTAAATCACTTGGTATCCTTGCTGCCAAAACATCTTTTAAGTGTGGTGAAAAGGAATGGCAACATTACAAAGTGGTAAATGCTTTACTGTCCCAACTTTTTTTGGAATGTGTTGCAGGCCTGAAATGCAGGAAACAAATAAAAGTCAAAGTAAATGTAAGAAACTCTGTGTTTTTTTATTAATTGCATTTTCCATACTGTCCCAACTTTGTCTGACTTGGGGTTGTAAATGCATTCGAATTTCATCCATTTTTCTCCATTTTTACTTAAAAAGAGACTTCAGCAGCTTAATAGTTCATGGTTATTGTTTATTCTTCTCTTTATGAAGCACCATACATTTTCAACAGAAGACTGGACTGCAGGCAGGCCAATCAAGCACACACACGCTGTGTCTATGAATCCATGCTATTGTAGCATGCAGATTGAGGCCTGGCACTGTCTTGCTGAAACAACCAAAAACCTGTTTGACAGGTATGTATGCATGTCTGCTGCCATTTATTGGTAAAAAAAGAGTAAATCATTGACTGTACTAAGGAAGTATAATTCCTCTGGCATAAAAATCCACCTTGTGGATTTTTTCCACCTTATTTGGATGTATGTGATTTAATTTCTGATGTCTAATCAATATTTTCCCTCTACCCATATGTGAGATTAACACCAAATTGCAATGGATGTATCAGGAATCAGGACATGTCGAACAACAATCGGGCAAATACAGATAATGTGATTATGTAGAATCAGAGGCTTTCTCTTTACATTGGTAAACACAGTAGAGGGTGTGGTGGGTACTGCGCACACATGCTACAAAATACAGCAAAATCTGTGAACTCTTAGTAACCAGTGTTACACAGTGAAATTTGTTCGTAGTTAATAAAACCGAACCTGTTCCTGTGATTGTTTTAATGTTTAATTAAATAAAAGATAAAAATAGCCCATCAATGCTGAGTTCGAATCACTGGAGCTCTGCTATCAGCTGGCAGGGGCTACACAGGCATGGTTGACTTATGTATAAGGGTGGGCAGGCCAAAGGAATTCCTCATTGTCTCTGCCAGATGATTAAGGTGCCTGCACAGTGGAGATCCATGCATGACTTTCCTTAACCAATACTGATCTCTGTATGGTGAAAAGCAGTGGTTGGCTACTACACACATGCCAGAGAGTGAGTGTGTTAGGTACAGTGGTGAGGAGTAATTTATCTGGGTAATTGGATACAAATATTAGAAGATATAGAAAAAATGCATAAATATGATATTTTAAAAAACATGCCTATATTTAGTAGTACATTGATGTACCTACTTAGTTGTCAAATCAATGCATTATAAGTTTTAACATGCAAAAATATGCGTTATGGTAACAGGCAGAGCTAAATAGCTGGCAATAATAGCTCCTAGTAAAATATGTGTATAAGGTAAGCAACAAAAGGCACATGGGTGGAGCAGCAGTAAAGTATGGTAGACCACTATTGCTGAGATCTGGGGTTTCAATCTCAGTGATGCTATCAGCCGGTCAGGCATTTGTACAGACGTGATTGGCTAAAGTCTGAAAGGGGTAGTAGAATCAGCTTAGCCATTAGTAGGTGTACTTGTCAGTGTGCTTTCAGTACAGGTCCCAAGCCTGGATAGAAATAATAACTAATAACAATAACTGGTGTAAAAACTGAACAGTAGGAATACGTTTTTGTGATTAAGAGAGAATAGAACAGGTTAAAGAAAATTAGCATGTGCTGGCTCTGTGCTCATGGAGATAAAGAATCTATGATGGTGGGGGCAATATATGCTTGTAAATGGAAATGTATTACAGTACAGTATAGCTAATATTGAGTTTGTCAGTGAAATTTTATAAAACGAGACGAATTGGTGGAGTTTATTATTAACCCAAGTGATTACTACTCATGGCACAATGTATACAGTCGTGTCATTCTCAGTGCTAAAGTTTTCCATCATTCAAATTGATAGAACGCAAGCGTATACATACAACCTATCGCAGCAAGACCTGATTTTTAGTGGCGTGTCCTAAATGCAGTCTTGCTCCCTATTTCCTAGTACCTGCAAAATAATAATGCAGTTCTTAATATCCCCTACTCCACATTTGCATAGTAACTTACTGGTGTATATTGGAGGTGCAACACGTTTTGTTCTATGCTTTCAGACATTATTTATATTAACATTAAGACTCCATTAAAAGTGCACTACGTAGTACACGATGTGTTAATTTGGACATGCTACGAGCTCGCTTAACAGAGGAAGTGAGTTTTGAGTCACGTGGTATTGTGTTGCCGCTCTGCTTGCTTCAGTGCTCGTAGCAGGTTGTGTTTTGGGGATGAAACATGTCATCTCCAGAAAGCACTGCTGTTAGCGGGATTCAGGGCTCCCTGATCAAACTGCACAGCTTTCTTACAGACTCAGACACCAGAAACGCTGCTCTCATATGCCATGATATTATAGGAGACCTGGGTCAGGAATGTATGCTGACCAAGAGCGAGAATGAACTGGGTGAGTAAACTTAGCTATCAAACTTCATGTGGGCATCACTGGCTGGCTAAGTAATAAACTTGTATATTTAGGTCACAGTGTTCCGCACATTTTACTGATTCTTTATACTTCTGTCAAATACACATCCATGCAATGATGAAGGCAACTGTACAAATGGTCCTAATCACTGAGGTAATGGTTTACCTGCATTACTAAAACATTATCTGTTATCTTATCTTTGGACCTGTTTAAAAAAAATCTAGAGTATACTGGCTGACTTGTTGCCTGACAGACTAGGCGTTAACAGTGATCCGTCTTAACATAAACTCTCAGACACAGTTCAGTTAGGAAAATTATGAGGGATGTTAAACAGACCAAATGGACCACATGAAACACACTTCTTAATGCTTTTTTGAAGTGCTCGCCTCCACTGTCAAAATCTGTAATGTTCCATACAGTAGACCCTTGACTTGCGAATTTAATTGGTTCCAAGGGGCTGTTCTTAAGTCAAAATGTTTGTTAGTTAAACCTATTTTTCCCATAAGAAATAATGTAAATAGAATTAATCCGTGCCAGACCTCCCAAACCACCCCCTTACCTAACCTCTCTAATGTCTTAAGTGGTCTTTTTTGTTATAAAAAAAAGTTACAAGTATATTTTCCCTTAAATCTTAAATTATAGAATAGACATTACTGTAATAAACAACAATACACAGTAGTACTGTACATAAACACACATCACATTTCAGTACAGTACGTGTGCTTTACCATACACCATAATAATTTCCTTCTTTTTATATAAAATGTATCTACCAGAAACAACAATAACTTTCATATTTCTCTATTATTTCCTTCTTTATTTCAGTAGTGTTGTATTTTGTAGGTGTAATTGCACAAAAGAAAGAATACTTTACTCAGCTGAATTCCTTCTTCTCTCTCACTCACTGTCCCCTCTGTCTGATACACAGTGACAGCTACTGGCAGAAGTAATTATACAACACAACAAATAGTGATTTTTTTTTTCATTTTCTCACCACTTGAAATGTCACTTTGGGGACATTTTAATATTGAATTGTACAAAATATAAAGAAAACACCGGAAAAACACAGTCCGCTGTCTGAATATTTGCTCACAGTGTATATATACTTGTTGCCTGTCACAGTATATACAGTATATATATATGGTGTATATATACTTGTTGCCTGTCACAGTATATACAGTGTATCACAAAAGTGAGTACACCCCTCACATTTCTGCAGATATTTAAGTATATCTTTTCATGGGACAACACTGACAAAATGACACTTTGACACAATGAAAAGTAGTCTGTGTGCAGCTTATATAACAGTGTAAATTTATTCTTCCCTCAAAATAACTCAATATACAGCCATTAATGTCTAAACCACCGGCAACAAAAGTGAGTACACCCCTAAGAGACTACACCCCTAAATGTCCAAATTGAGCACTGCTTGTCATTTTCCCTCCAAAATGTCATGTGATTTGTTAGTGTTACTAGGTCTCAGGTGTGCATAGGGAGCAGGTGTGTTCAATTTAGTAGTACAGCTCTCACACTCTCTCATACTGGTCACTGAAAATTCCAACATGGCACCTCATGGCAAAGAACTCTCTGAGGATCTTAAAAGACGAATTGTTGCACTACATGAAGATGGCCAAGGCTACAAGAAGATTGCCAACACCCTGAAACTGAGCTGCAGCACAGTGGCCAAGATCATCCAGCGTTTTAAAAGAGCAGGGTCCACTCAGAACAGACCGTTGGTCGTCCAAAGAAGCTGAGTACACGTGCTCAGCGTCACATCCTGACAAACTGCTGTCTTTGAAAGATAGGCGCAGGAGTGCTGTCAGCATTGCTGCAGAGATTGAAAAGGTGGGGGGTCAGCCTGTCAGTGCTCAGACCATACGCCGCACACTACATCAAATTGGTCTGCATGGCTGTCACCCCAGAAGGAAGCCTCTTCTGAAGTCTCTACACAAGAAAGCCCGCAAACAGTTTGCTGAAGACATGTCAACAAAGGACATGGATTACTGGAACCATGTCCTATGGTCTGATGAGACCAAGATTAATTTGTTTGGTTCAGATGGTCTCAAGCATGTGTGGCGGCAATCAGGTGAGGAGTACAAAGATAAGTGTGTCATGCCTACAGTCAAGCATGGTGGTGGGAATGCCATGGTCTGGGGCTGCATGAGTGCAGCAGGTGTTGGGGAGTTACATTTCATTGAGGGACACATGAACTCCAATATGTACTGTGAAATACTGAAGCAGAGCATGATCCCCTCCCTCCGGAAACTGGGTCGCAGGGCAGTGTTCCAGCATGATAATGACCCCAAACACACCTCTAAGACGACCACTGCTTTATTGAAGAGGCTGAGGGTAAAGGTGATGGACTGGCCAAGCATGTCTCCAGACCTAAACCCAATAGAACATCTTTGGGGCATCCTCAAGCGGAAGGTGGAGGAGCGCAAAGTCTCGAATATCCGCCAGCTCCGTGATGTCGTCATGGAGGAGTGGAAAAGCATTCCAGTGGCAACCTGTGAAGCTCTGGTAAACTCCATGCCCAGGAGAGTTAAGGCAGTTCTGGGAAATAATGGTGGCCACACAAAATATTGACACTTCATGAACTTTCACTAAGGGGTGTACTCACTTTTGTTGCCGGTGGTTTAGACATTAATGGCTGTATATTGAGTTATTTTGAGGGAAGAATAAATTTACACTGTTATATAAGCTGCACACAGACTACTTTTCATTGTGTCAAAGTGTCATTTTGTCAGTGTTGTCCCATGAAAAGATATACTTAAATATCTGCAGAAATGTGAGGGGTGTACTCACTTTTGTGATACACTGTATATATATATATATTTATATATATATATATATATATATATATATATATATTCATATATATACATATATATGAGAGAGTGAGAGCGAGAGAGAGACGGTTGGAGTCAACTTGTTCGTGTTTCGCAAATTTCTGTTCGTAATCCGAAATTTATTCATACGTTAAGTTGAAAAAGATCGCTCGTAACCCGAAATGTTCGTATGGTAAACCATTTGTAACTCAAGGGTCTACTGTATGTCACATTGGGGTTTTTATGGTAAGTATATACCTCATTTGAAATAAAAAGAAAATCAGCTTCACTTTTTTGATTAATAGTAAAGATTTGGGGCGGCACGGTGGCTAAGTGGGTAGCACTGTCGCCCCACAGCAAGAAGGTCCTGGGTTCAATCCTGGGGCGGACCCGGTCCTTTCTGTGTGGCGTTTGCATGTTTTCTCCATGTCCTCGTGGGTTTCCTCGGGGTGCTCCGGTTTCCTCCCACAGTCCAAAGACATGCAAGTGAGGTGAATTGGAGACACTACATTGTCTAAGACTGTGTTTGATATAACTTTATGAACTGATGAATCTTGTGTAATGAGTAACTACCGTTCCTGTCCTGAATGTAACCAAAGTGTAAAACATGATGTTAAAATCCTAATAAACAAACAATAGTAAAGATTTGCCTTATTATTTGCATTTCCACAACACTGCTGGTTAAGTCAAACAAATAAAATGTTGTAGGGAAACAAAACTTGACAATTAAGCCCACGCCAAAAATTGTCAGCAAATACTTTGTAGTTTTGGTTTGATGGAAGTGTTTCACACAGCTTAACCACAACATCACCTCCCATGCCAAGTACGTTTTTTTGTGCCACCTTGATAGACTACAAAGTCACAGAGGATTCTGGAAGATGAGCAACAGTCCCAAATTTTCAATCCCCAAGGATGGGCCTTACCCTTCACATACTGGCTTATTTGGCTGTGTGCCCCCCATTTGTTTGTCAGAAAGAGTTGTGCTCCTCTGGGGTGATACCCAGCACTGTTTGTGAAACATATCAAATCAGATGAATCTCATATCCATCACATATCCCCTTTTTCTCTGTTTGACAAATCAGTGTTGTCAGTGAAATGAAAACGGTTGTGTGACATGTGTCAAGACTGTATGGGTTCACATATTCATGCCACAAGTAAATAAACTGACATTTAAATAGGATCAACATGTTTCTTTACTGTTAAGTATACCATCGCTGCTAAAACCAAGGTACAGTTGCAGTACTGAATTGCAAAAGTTTTTATAATAGTTTTATTGATTACATTTGTTTAATTATGCCTTAAAGAAAAAAACTGAAAGTATGTTGGTTCAAATGAATTGAATCAGTTAAATTAATTGAGCAGTTCATTAGCATTATTGTGACACACAGGTCACATGGTGTTTTCGCAGCTATTTTGAGGTTAAATTCCCAATGTAACAACAATCATTTTGTAATTTGTTTTACATTATTTAGTTACAGAACGGGGGTCAGAATGTGTGATAATGTAATATAGAACATGTTATTAAAGCATTAGAATTAAATGGGTTTAATGGGTTGAAACATGCCTTTAGAAACAAAAAACTCTTTTCAAATGAGCTGATTTTGTCTGATACACTTACCAAGCACACCACCATATTGTAAATGAGGTCACATAAACACAAATTCACAAACAGTCACCTGACTGCATCCAGGATGTTTAGTATACTGTATGTCACACTTCATAAGGACAAAGTGAAGGATAAAGCTGTATAAGGAACTTTTAAGACCTTTCAAAGTGTTGGTGACACATATGTCACTGTGTTTTTTTATGCGTTCTGTAAACTCTGCCACCAAATGCCTCCCCTGCTGCTGTTGTATTGCTTTATTAGTATTATATAAAAGATATATTACTGTAGTCTTAATCCTTGTTTTAATATTGTGGTTCAACAGTTTTTCAGACATCCTTGCTGTTTGCTAAAGAAGAGGGACTTCTCAGCTTTCTTCGGAAGTCCCTGAATAATGACCAGGTAGGAGCTCTCTAAGCTATTGATTTAGTCATTTTCATTTTAAGTCATGTTTTATTCTGTTTACGCAAATGTGGATTAATGTTATTACCTAATCTATAGCTCCAGGATACCCGGGTGGATATTCTCCATCTGCTGCATCAATTCCTGCAGAAAATGGCAGACAATGTAAAAGGATGGGAGAACAACTATGCAACTGAGATAAAGGTGTCTCTTATTTAATTGATCACATCTTTTATTATTTTAGACACAGTGCACAAATGTCCTTAACCCCTTTGCACATTTTACCCAAACGTTGGAGAAATTAGTCAGGTTTTTGTAATTAGAGGAACTGTTAGGTGGAAATCAATAACTAAAAATTACGAGACCCTCATAATTGATATTAAGAAAATTGTAAATGTTATAAATGTAATAATATACAATCACAATCTGTATTTTTAGAAGGTCTTGACTTTGATCATATTTAATATTAACAACTAAAAAGTCAAATAGATCAAACAAAGCTAAAAACAATGTTTATTTATTTATTCATTTTTGCTTGTGCACTCTTTAGGTTAGAAAATAAACTTATATTAATTATGGCAACACTATAATTATCTATTGCTAAAGGCAACCAAACACCAATAATTTCTTTCTGGACAAATAAAGTATCCATCCATCCATTTTACCATCCATCCATCCATCCAAGATTTGTCCTGAATTTTTAAAAGGTGATCTGTCAAATTTCTCAGTATTTTTCCCCTTAGTAGTCACCATAATCCTTACTGGACAAAATGTGTCTCTTTTTCCAAAGCACAGAGCAAACTGTACTCTAGAATTAAGGTGGTCAAAAGTCTAATAGGCCCAAATGCGAGTAGTCTCATATTTAATGCTGAATTTTATGCACCACTTTTCATGGATTATTTGTCTCATGCTAATCCTTTAGGAGGGAATTCATGATATGCATTATTGTGACATTTCTAACATAAACACTGGTACCTCAGTGGTAAAGAAATATAGTTAAAGTGAGTAGAAGGTCGCTGGATTAAGCCCCACCACTGCCAAGTTGCCACTGTGGGATTCTGAGCAAGGGCATTAACCCTCAATTGCTAGCATAGTTTTTAGTCACCATTGTAGGTTGTAATGTTGTAAATTGAAATAAAGCTATTGTAAATTGGTTATGTCATGTAGGATTTTCTTTCCTCAGGTGAATTACAATTAAAACACTATATTCTATATTTCTATATGTGATTTTATCATTTTGTTCCCATAAAATGCAATCTTAAATGATACTGAACATTTGTGGCTAGGAAGTTAAATCACTGGACTATCAATATGAAGGTTGAGGGTTTGAGCCCACCATGGCCATGTCTAGTAAAATTAAGTGCTGTTTTTTATTTCCCTTGAATAGGATGCTTGTCTTGTTGTCTACACGAAGGACAAATCTGCAAAATGTAGGGCTCCTGTTATCGAGTTGCTTATTAAGGTAAAGGCTCTTCACCCTTGAAAATTAGAAGACAATAGTCTGTTGATTTAAAAAATAAAATGTTTTTTTTATTACATCTAAACCACATTATGATTTGTCTGTCTCACAAATATATCTAGATACTTTATCTCACCAAGGACTCAAGTGTTGTCCAAGACTTTAAGATCAGGGATATTTTCAACAAGTTCTATGGGGAGTTATGTCAAAAAAGCAGGATTCCTGACACAGGCAAGTTATATTGTATCTGCACCTAAAATAATAGGCGTCTGCCATTGTTGCATGTAAGACATGATTAGACATGAGCTTCGATTGAAATTGCATACTTCCATACTGAACAGTATGCAAAAGCAGTATGCGAGAGCAGTTAGTATGTCCGAATACGTAGTTTACATTAAAAAGTACGCGAAAAGTACCCGGATGACCTACTGCTTTGGCAGCCATTTTTGAGTATGCAAACGATGCACGCTTACGGTCCGATAATCTATCCCATAATTCAACTGGAGCTGCAAAGGCGTTCGTTGCAAAGCAGAAAGATGGTGGAAAGCGGAGTAAGACAAACAATAGAATGTTATAATTAAGAACAACCCTGAATAACATTATGAGTAGCTTTGTGACCAAAGACAAAATAAATTTTGTCTGATTTTAAAATTTTTATAACTGTGGCGATGAGACACCATGCATCACGTGGCATTGGTAAGATGGTGGACGTATTATGTACGAGTTTGCGTGCATACTGCACACTTGCGTACTGAATGAACGTACTGCTTTACCGACCGAGCAGTGCGCACTGCCTCGAATCTAGTACGTACTGTTTAAGTATGCGATTTAAAAGGTCCTGGGTTCGTTCGGTGGGGCAGTCTGGGTCCTTTCTGTGTGGAGTTTGCATGTTCTCCCCGTGTCTGCATGGATTTACTCCGGGTGCTCCGGTTTCCTCCCAGAGTCCAAAGACACGTGCCCTGGTGGCGCAGCGGGATATTCCGCTAGCACACCAGCACTGAGTTTCTCAACTCCTCTGTTCGAAACTCGGTTTTGCCACCGGTCGGCTGGGTTCCATCTAGCTGGCATAATTGGCAGTGCCTGCAGCAGATACTAATTGGCCACCGTATCTGCAGGGTGGGGGCCGGACTATGTGTGGGTGGGTGATTCTTCATACGCTGTGTAAGGACCCTGATTGGTGGAAGAGACGCCTGTGCAGAATTCTTGGGCGAGAAGAGGAGGGCTGTGCACGTGTTGGAAGAGACGTGTACAGCGACGTGCTCTCCTTGGATGCAATCAGGTATCTGTCAGCAGCAAAATACAAAATTGAGTTCGCTAAACTGGGAGAAAATGCATTAAAAAAAATCCTAACAAGTATGCGATTTCAGATGCAGCCATGATGTTTAGTAAAAAAAAACACCATAGCAACCACATATTTAGATACATAGCACTACAAACCAATCTGCCATGATGTATTTTGTTTTTTCCTTACAGTTCTTGGTAATATTTATGAGCTGCTTGGAGTGTTGGGTGAGGTGCATCCCAGCGAGATGGTCAACAATTCAGATAAACTCTATAAGGCATACCTGGGAGAGCTTAAAGTACAGGTAAAAAACCCTAATATTGAACAGATCATGCCTGACTAATCTAACCAAGACTCAGTATAGGCCGAAAGTTTAGGTTTTTTATTTGTGCTGATCTTTTTTAGATGACCTCTGCTACGAAGGAGCCAAAACTTCCTGTTGTTGCTGGTTGTCTGAGAGGGGTCACAGCGCTGATGGTAAACTTTACCAAATCAATGGAGGAAGGTGTGTATGTATGTATGTATGTATGTATGTATGTATGTATGTATGTATGTATGTATGTGTATATAGTGTGTAGTGTTGTTTCAAGACAAGAAAAAACAGGCTGTGCCTGTATGTCACTTGGTTAATAAAATGCCTCCTTTTAATTGTTTGCATTTTGTAAATACAAACAAATCTGGATTTCTGCAAAATACTCCAAAAGTTGGAACAGAGGCAAAGTGTTGGAGTTTTGCAAGTTGAATTTTTGCCCATTCTTGCTTGCTAACAGACGTCAGCTGCTCAACAGTCTGTGGTCACAGTTGTCTCATTCTCCTATTTATGATGTGCTGTACATGTTTAATAGAAGACAGATCCTGGCAGCAGGCACATGCACTCTGTCTATAAAACCACACTGTTGTAGCGAATACCAAATGAGGTCTGACGTGGTCTTGCTGATATAATCATGGACTTCTCAGGAAATTACATCACATTAATGGCAGCATGTCTCTCTGAAATACCAATAAACACTGCTGTGTCAGTGGTACCTTCATACGCATGCAAGTCACCCATGCCAGGGGCACTAATGCACCCTTATGCCATGACTGTACGAGACTTTTGCACTTTTTGCTGATCACAGTCTAAATGGTTATTTTAATCTTTTGAATGGATAATCTGTTTTTCCCAAAACAAATTGAACTGTATACTTTTCAGACCACAGTATCAATTTCCTCTGTTTTTCTGTCTATCTGAAATGAGCTTGGTCCAATAGATCTTGGTGGTTTTCTGCATATAATTGATGTACAGCATTCTCTTTGCATAATAGACTTTCAGGTTGCATTTCTCGATGTAGAGGCTGTGTAAAGTGACTACGATTTTCCATATTTATCACAGTAGCATAACAGTCTCTCATGAAATGATGCCTGAGGACACAAAGAATGCACACATTTAACAGTCCTTTCCTGCCCCACATTTAACTGTATTTATAAAGACGTCAATTATTTGCAATTTTGTATTGAGAAATGTTCTTTTTGAATTGATTAACAATTCTCTTCTGAAATTTGGACCAACGTAGTGAGTCTTTGCTTGCAAAGACTGAGACTGAGATGGATCCTCCTTTTATACCCTCACCTGTTACCAATTCCCCTGTTTATTGTAGAATGTTTCAACACAGTGTAACTTGAATATTATTTAAACTATACACTGTTATTTTGCATCTGTCACAACCTTTTTGAGTGTGTTACAGGGATCAAAAACAATATTTGTTTGAATTTACAAAATATGATCTGGTTTGTCAGGAGCCAAAACATTAGTAAGTGTACGTTTGCCAGTTAAATAATGATTGAAGAGAATGAACAAATCATGGATTCTAGTTTTTATTGCATATTACAAAATCTCCAAACTGTCCAAACCAAGATGTGTGGTTTGTATAACAATAAATGAGTGGTTTACCTCTTATCTTTCAATTTTGCAAAGACTTCCTGCACGTTATGTATATGGACTGCCATCAAGCCCATGTTTGGATAGGCTGTGTCTGTGTGATTATGCAGTGATGACGTCCTTTCCAAAATCAGCCTAGGATTGAGTAATTGGACTAAGTGTGAAAACAAATGATGAAAATCGTTAACACAAACTACTTTTTAAGGTCAAAGCATTGGGTAACATTTGCATTGACATTCTGGAAAAATCGTATCATGCCTTGTTAGGCACCCAATTTTGTTGTCATGATTCAAAATTGCCATCACTTGTAACCACTAGTGTCCAGTCCTATCTAACATCTTTTATGTTAAAAACAGACCCTGCTACCTCGAAAGAAATCTTTGATTATGCACTGAAGGCTATTTCCCCACAGGTGAGTCTGTAGATTTTTTCTTATGTATTTTTTTTCCTTACCTTTTTAACTATTCATTCACATCTATTATTCTTCTAGGCTGAAATGAAGCGCTATGCAGTCCCATTTGGTAAGAAGCTGTAGGTTAAAACCCAATTTGTGTATACATATAAGTGCATGTGTTTAAAAGCCTTCTTTACCTGTATGTATGTATGCTTCCTGGCAGCTGGACTTAAACTCTTCACAAAGCATGCAGGCCAGTTCAGCAGCTGCCTCATGGATCACTACAGGACTTTGTTTGAAATCATGTCCAAACTTTGTGGACACATAAACAGTGAAATGAAGAAGACCAGCTACTCTGCTCTTGAAGCTTTTCTAAAACAGGTGACTTATGCAATTTTATATTTTTTGTGTTGATGTTTTAGAATAGATTTTGGTTTGAATTAATTTTCAGTTGTTCTCTAGGTTGCTGCACTTGTGGCTGAGAATATTGAACAGCATGAAGGCAAGCTGAAGTACTTCATGCAGAAGTTTTGCTCTATTATCAGGACAATGGATTCATCTAACAAAGAGCTGTCCATCGCTATCAGAGGATATGGACTTTTTGCTGCTGTGAGTCTGGAGTACTTTTGTGTACTAAATGGTACAACCTTTTTTGGTAGGAGGATATGATAAGAGATTGAGGCAGCAGGTGTAGTCTCGTACCTGCAAGAATGGGGAGGATGAACCTGATTTGCAGGATGCCTAACCAAGGAAAAACAATACAGCGGCTAAAAACGCTAAAACAAAAATACAAAATTAAGGGTGACAGAAATAACAGAAAAAAATTAGTAAAAAAGAGCCAAATAAAAACCGCAGCCCAAAGTGTTGATGGTAAGGGATATCACACTCTACACACTTACCCATAAAAAGAAACGTAGGCTTTACAACAACAAATGCCTATATGTCTCCAATGTCTCCAGCGAGTGTCTGAAAAATTGATGATTCCCCACCAGCAAAACACACAACCACAGAGGAAGGTAGGAAACAATAAACATTTTTGTAAAAAAAAGAGAGAGGAACTCAATTCAAAGAAGCCTAACAGCCACTCTATCACATTGCTTGTACAATCATGCCACTTCTGGGGAAAGTTTGCATTCCAGGGTGCTGCAACAGAGGCTGGATTCTGACTTGACCAAAGGCAGCTATCACTGAGGCACGGCCACTATCAAATGCAAGTCAAAGCCCAACGAAAACATTAATTAAAGGGTTCTCCCAGGTGCAGCACATTACTGCTTATGAGACACAGAGACTGTCTGATTAAGCAGACTGCCACAGACAGTCATCTATGCCCCCATGACCATTGACAGCCATTAGTGGCAGGGCAGATTGACAGAGTTCTGTCATTTAAACCCTCTGCCATTCTCTACAGCAGATTGGCCTGTTACATCTGTATAATGTAATCTTGACTTGAAAATAACATTCTTTCTTTAGCCCTGTAGGGCTGTGTGCCCTCAAGATGTGGATTTGATGTATGTCGAGCTCATCCAGCGCTGTAAGCAGATGTACCTGACCGAATCAGACCGGGATGATGATAATGTTTACCAGCTTCCCAGTTTTCTGGACTCCATAGCCAGTGTTCTGGTACACCTGGACAAGGTATGAGGCAACTTTTTATTTTTATTTCACTGCTGTTAATGGTGTACAAAATACTAACAAGAAACAGTTATAGTTACAAAATCTGACTTATCATGAAACATCAACCAACAAACAGACCAACCACAAAAATAATAATTCCTGAGATCTACAGCTAAAAGAGTAAACAAGCACCCTGAAAACAGGAATATAAATTCTGGTTAAAGCACAAGTTAGCAATTGAATGCTTGACTAACCATAAACCCAGGGTTCACACTAAGCTGCTGATGTTGCTCAGAGTAGGTTTCTTCTAGCACCAATCACTTGGATTTGTCTATGTAACATGTAAGGACATATTATTTTACATTTGCATTAATGACATTTAGCAGAAGTTCTTATTTAAAGCGAGTTACAGTTGCAAATGAGTACAGAGAGTTAAGGACTCTGCTCAGCTGCCCAACAGTGCTAACTTGGCAATGGTGCGTCTTCAACCAGCGACCTTCTTTCCCACCCAGTGCCTTAACCGTTAAGCTATTCCTTTCCAAAATGCCATATGTCACTTAGTCTCTATGTCTCCTGCCAATTTTGCCTCAATAGCTGCTTGTGTAGCGTTTCTACCTTGGTATTGTCACTCTCTAGACTGATTAAAATCCACAAATGTCTTGCTTAAATTAGAATTTTATGTTCAGATTCCTGAAGTGTACACGTCTGTGCTGGAGCGTCTCCTGGTGGTTCAGATCGACACTTTTCCCCAGTACAGCCAGAGGATGCAGTACACCACCTGTCGCTCTATCATCAAGGTTCTTGTAGCAATGGCAGCCAGGGGCCCTGTTCTGTGGAGTTTTACCAGCTCTGTGGGTAAGACCCGGCTGCTGAATCCTTTTATTTAATAGCTTTAGCACTTATTTATCAAGTCACGTTATATTTCTTTCTCTCTTTTCAGTTCACCAAGGCTTGATTCGTGTGTGTTCCAAACCAGTGGTACAAGCAGAGGTGATTTATTTTCATGCTTATTATATAGTCCAGATTTTCATAATTTTTTTGGCAGTCTAGGTTTGTAAATTGATTCAGCACTGTATAGATTTATTGCAGTAACGTGTAAACTCTTTGAAAAGTATTTTCTGTTCAAATAATGGTCAGTTATTGGGTGCTCGGTGATGCACCAGTCTTGCAAGCCCACCACTACTGAGATCTCTCGGACATGATTGGCTATGTCTGAGGGTGAGTGGGCCGAAAGGATTCCTCATTGCTGCAGTGATTGTGGCCTCTGCTGGGTGGTCGAACGTTCCTGCACAGAGATGGGGATAATAGAGATTGGTGTGTGATTCTTTCTATGCAATACTGTGGGAACCCACCTAGTGCAGGTGAAGAGAAGTAGTTGGCTACAGCACTTATCGGAGAGGGCGTGTTGTGTATAGCCATCCTCAGTCAATGTAGGGGTCTGCAGCAGTAGAGAAGATACAGCTGGGTAATTGGATATGAATAGATTGAAAGAAGAAGAGAAAATGCAACACAGTAAAAATAATAATATTCTAATGATAATGGCTAATTGTTGATCATTGCTGATCTGATCCAGTGTCTTTTTGTTTGTATGTATGTTCTAACGGTTGAGTTTGGGAAAGGTGCTATATTAATAATGATTATTATTATAAATCTGTAAAGGAGCAAGGTGCTGCTCAGAGTAGTCCCAGGACTGAGGAGGGAGCTGGTGAACCCACGTTGGTGCGATCTGGAAAATGGAGGGTTCCATCTTGTAAGGATTATCTGGACCTTTTCAGAGGGCTTCTGGACTGCGAGAATCTTAAGGTGGGAACTTTTTACACTGGGCATTGAAAGCTATTGGCTAAATGCTTTTTAAAGGAAACCATCGCAATTATCTTTTTAGAATCCTAGAACATTTGAAAAAAATAATAATTTATTACCACCAAAACTATTTAAAGCCATTTGAATCGTAAATCCATAATGTCATGTTTTTTTTTGCTTACAGCTGCTTCAGCTTAACATTACCAGAACCCATAGCTATAGCAAAAATAATCTACAGTGGGGCCAAAAACTATTTAGTCAGCCACTGATTGTGCAGGTTCTCCTACTTAGAAAGATGAGAGAGGTCTGTAATTTTCATCATAGGTACACTTCAACTATGAGAGACAAAATGAGGAAAAAAAATCCAGGAAATCATATTGTAGGATTTTTAAAGAATTTATTTGTAAATTATGGTGGAAAATAAGTATTTGGTCAAAAACAAAAGTTCAACTCAATACTTTGTAACATAACCTTTGTTGGCAATGACAGAGGTGAAACGTTTCCTGTAAGTCTTCACCAGGTTTGCACACACTGTAGCTGGTATTTTGGCCCATTCCTCCATGCAGATCTCCTCTAGAGCAGTGATGTTTTGGGGCTGTTGCTGGGCAACACGGACTCCACAAATTTTCTATGGGGTTGAGGTCTGGAGACTGGCTAGGCCACTCCAGGACCTTGAAATGCTTTTTACGGAGCCACTCCTTCGTTGCCCGAGCGGTGTGTTTGGGATCATTGTCATGCTGGAAGACCCAGCCATGTTCCATCTTCAATGCTCTCACTGATGGAAAATTGTATTCACACCAACCTGCTTGCCTATTGTAGATTCACTCTTCCCAGCCTGGTGCAGGTCTACAATTTTCTTCCTGGTGTCCTTCGACAGCTCTTTGGTCTTGGCCATGGTTGAGTTTTGAGTCTGACTGTTTGAGGCTGTGGACAGGTGTCTTTTATACAGATAACGAGGTCAAACAGGTGCCATTAATACAGGTAACGAGTGGAGGACAGAAGAGCTTACAGGTTACAGGTCTGTGAGAGCCAGAAATCTTTCTTGTTTGTGGGTGACCAAATACTTATTTTCCACCATAATTTACAAATAAATTCTTTAAAAATCCTACAATGTGATTTCCTGGATTTTTTTTTCTCATTTTGTTTCTCATAGTTGAAGTGTACCTATGATGAAAATTACAGACCTCTCTCATCTTTCTAAGTAGGAGAACCTGCACAATCAGTGGCTGACTAAATACTTTTTGACCCCACTGTAATAGCCTGCCCCCTAGCCAACGTACTAGCGTTTTTTCTTCTAAACCAGCGGTCCCCAACCTTTTTTGCACCATTTCATATAAGATATAATTTCACGGGCCGGCCTTAATAACACCCGGAGAGTTTTGGAAATTTAACTGCTTTTTGTAGCGATCTCTAATTATTTATTCTTTCTGTGCGGCCCAGTAATTCATGACCCCGGTGGTTGGGGACCACTGTTCTAAACAACCTGAATCAAAGCTTTAACATTTTTGAGCTTTGCTGCACACATCTGCTGTAGAGAACTTTTTAAACAGCCACAGAACAAATTCCACAGAAGTCTGAAATTACATCTTTTTAGCTTGTTTTCAATCTACATTATCATGGTCAGATTCACAGCGGGTCAGGTTTCAATCCATATGCTCACCAGTCAAAAGCAAGCACTGTTAAGATTCCAACATGAATCTGATACAACGAAAACAATTTTGTACACTACAAAACTGCACTGGGTTAAAATTTATAGCTGGGCAAATCATTCCTCTGTCTGATTTGTTTTAGATCCTGTCTGAAACCTGGAATGTATTTGTTTAAGCTATTTAAGACTTTATTGTGTACATTTTGTGTGTTTATTTCTTGTGTAGGACACCGGATTTCTTGATGGTGCTGCATTAACCAAAAACTACAGCCTGAAAGCCCTAAACAGGCTCTTGTATGATGCATTTGTGCAGTCGATCATGAAGATTGTGGAGAAGCTTGATCTCTCTGTGCAGAAAGTGAAAGCAGAAGATGAGGTGCAATCAAAATACACACTAGATAAGACTCTAGAGTCAATAGAAGTAAATCAGTAAATATTATCTAGTTGCTAAGCTCTAATGACAATGAGCTTTTTGTTCTCTTCAGTTAATGTCATGTGTTCCAGCCTAGAAAACCTCACTGTGGTCTTAGTTAATAGTTTTTCCTTTAACTTTCTCTTTCTTTAGGGACAAAGTGACGTAGGCTCTGGTTTTATACCCTCTTCTGATCCCACAAGCAACCTGATACCCAATAAACCCAAAGATTTCACTGCCTTCATTAATTTAGTAGACTTCTGCAGGTACCTTTACACCTCTGCAGTAACATTTCACAGCTTGATGTACACAAGTGATGAGTCTTCGATGTGATGATCTTTGTTAAATCTGTCATTAAGGTTCAGTTTACTCAAACTGTAGCTCATTACACAAATTGCATTTGATCATTAGGCTTTGCTCGAGTCACAGCATTAAAAAGCTGATTAAAAACACACAGAATTAGTCTTGTGAAATGTTATATAATTTTTCCCATTTTGACAATTTTTCTGACTGTGATTCCACTGCCAATTTTACAGCCTCCAGTCTGATCAAGGAGAGTCAGATCACACGTCTTCAACATGTGTCCAGTCTGTGTCTTCTACTTATAGCTAGGGCCCTCCTAAATGTACAGGAAAATGTACTTTATTTCACAAACCTTGTTTTTCAAAAATCACTGATTTCGTGGACTTTTAAAGAAAAGTAGTACCACATTTCACAGCAGTCATTAAATAACACTCATTAATTGAATGATAAAATAAATAGAAGCTACAATACACAGCACAGTCTACCGTAATGGTTAAATGCAAAACTAGAACATCCAGCGACGGTGCAAGGCTTTATGTCCTCAAAGACAAAAAATTCTCGTCCTCCTTTGCGTCCACAGAATCAGTTGGGACTTCCAAACTCAGTTATCCCAGTTCTGTTTTTAGCTGCTTTTAACTTCGACATCTTGGACATTTTCACTAACCGATAGCAAACTGGATTGGCATAGGATTGCTAGGACTGCCTCGTAGTGCAAACTAACCAATAAATATGAGACATTTAAACACTATGCAAATGAAAAATTGTGTTAAATTGCTAAACACAAAACTTCACAGCAAATGACATATTACACGGGAAACGGCTGACACTTTAGCCAGACACCTGGAACAGTCAGGCATATTGCATATGGCAACAGGAAGAGACCCCGTCTTGCTATGTAAAGAAACTATTCCTTTAGCATCTCTTTCATGTTCTAAGCTTTTCAATGCCGGTATTATTAAGGTTGCCAGATATGTGATATGCGCTTTTCCAAAAGTATGCAAATAAATTGGTTTGAATGAGGGACTTTTATTAATATTTTTATCAGTAGAGGTTCTTATGTCAATAAGTAGATGTGACACAAATATTTGTAAATCCAGTAACATACAGAGCTACCAAATTCAAAATGCTGAAATCGCCATCTGGAAATTAAAAAACAGCCCGTGGTTACATAAATTCCTGAGTGTGAAGATTCTTTTATTGCTTGTTTTTTGAGTTTGTTGACTGTTTTATTTACTTTACAGTCAGTTACTTCCATCAAAGAATCCAGAGTATTTTGCACAGTGGATGTACCCTCTGTGCCACGAGCTCATCCTTCAGTCAATTCGATTTCCTCTGGTCAGTGGATTTTACAGGCTGCTTTCTTTGTCTATGCTCCTTGCCAAGAAGATCCAGTATTTTCAGGTAAACAGTGCACTCATAGTGCTAAACAGATTTTGCATGTACACTTTTATGATCTTATATTGTTAATATTATTATATTTTGCTGTTTATGGTTGTGTGCAGGATCAGGGACCCAAAAGCATAAGTGAGGGCTCCCCGGCTGGAAGTGCCTGTTTTGCACTTATTTCAAAGTTCGGCAAGGAGGTGAATTTACTTTTATCATTTATTTTCTAAGTTTCTTATATATACAGCTGCAACTGAAAATATTCAACAGCTATATAGGCACTTTTAAATAAATGTGATGTAAAATTGCTATCTCCACAGGTCTGTGTCCGTATTAAACAGTATAAGGATGAGCTTCTGGCTGCGTGTCTGACTTTTGTGTTGTCTCTCCATCCGGATATGGTGGCTCTGGACATCAAAGCGTACATCCCAGCACTACAGGTTCCATCTAAATATTCTGTTTATCATTTTGAACATGATTTAGTGGCAGGATCTTTGCAGAAATTTGTGTACTCACTTGTACAAACTAATAAAGTAACTGTTAAAAGTCTTGATAATTGGTGATAATTAGATTAAACTGTTACATTTTGGTAATTTAATAATGTAAAATCAGCTCTCGGATGAGCAGGCTCAGCTAGAGCTTTCTCTGAGTTCAGAGCTGTTAGCAGTGTTGGTTTTACACTGGATGGAAGCCAGATCATAAATGACTGACTTTAATTGATTTGTTGCTGTAAAATGAATTATTTGATGTTATTGGCATAGTAGGTTTACAACAGCGCTTAGGTGGTGCACATTAGCCCACTACCGCTGGTATCTAGGGTTTAAAATCCCAGCAGTGCTGTCGGTTGGTTGGGCATCTACATACAGACATGATTGGCTGTCAGAGTGAGGGGCGAGGTCCCAAAACGGTTTGGCATCCTGTCCGTTGTTTTTAGTTATTGTTCCCCCTTAAGACCATGTCATGATTATTTCAAGTTAATTATGTCTGAGCAGTACTGGTTTATATTTTGCAACAGTAAGAAAAGATTGCTGTATTGTTTATGTTTATTTCGCATACATTTAAAAATACGTAAACTGATATTGCACTTTAGGAAGTTATATAAGTTATAACTATATCTGTTATATGATGTGTGTATGTCAGGCTGCTTTACGACTGGGTCTGAGTCATGCTCCACTAGCCACTGCAGCACTGGACGCTCTGGAGTCATGGTCCTCCCACATCCCCTTCTCCATCATTCAACCACACTATGCAGACATTCTGCCTCACTTGGACGGCTACCTCAAAACAGCCACCAGCAGTGGTGATTATGTGTTACCTTATTTAAAATATGTATAGTGTTTTTGATTTGTGTAAAATATAATTTTAGGAAGTAAGCAATATGTTTTTAAATTTAAGGTCACCTACATTTTAATGGGTGCAGTTAACTACCACACTTTTTTTTTTGGTTTTTTTAATGCATTTTCTCTCCATTTTCCTCCCGATGTAGCGCACTCAATTTTTGTCTTCCACTACTACCAGGGATACCAGATTGCATCCGAGGAGAGCTGTACACGCCTCTTCCGACATGTGTACAGCCCTCCTCTTCTCACCCCTGCTTTCTACACAGGCGTCTCTTCCGCCAATCAGGGTCCTTACACAGCGTATGAAGACTCACCCACCCACACATAGTCCGGCCCCCACCCTGCAGATACGGTGGCCAATTAGTTTCTGCTGCAGGCACTGCCAATTATGCCTGCTAGATGGCACCCAGCCGACCGGAGGCAACACCAAGTTTCGAACCGAGGAGTTCAGAAAGTCGGTGCTGGTGTGCAAGTGGAATATCCCGCTACGCCACCTGGGTGCCTACAATTGGCAATGTTTAAGAAAAGGAGGGTCGGACAGGGTCTCTTTCTGCTGCCACTGCCGTGTGTAATCTCCGGAACTGTGATGAAAAGCGGCCACAGAATAGACATGTGTTGGAAGAAAGCGTCTGGCTATCCGGCTCTCCTTGATCAGATTGTGGGTTGTGCATGTGGCAGCTTGTGGATATAAAAAGATTGGAGGATAAAGAGAGGAAAATATCTAGAAGTCTCAGGCTATGTACACAAGGATGTTGTAACATTATATTGTTTTGCTGATTTATAAGAGAGACAGAAGTGTCTAGTTTTTTTTTTTTGCTTTAATCCTTTGTAAGTTGTCTAAATGAATTGATTATTTTCTGTCCTGTTTATATTTTCTTGGTGGCAGGTAAGGATGAGGGCAGTATGAGTGTGACTTTTGTGTCATCGGGCACTGAAAAGGGATATGGCAAAGTAATGATGAGGCTCCTAAAGAAGTCCAAACATCTGCCTCTGGTACACTGCTAATTTATGGAAAATATTATGCTTTTGTTAGCTTAGAAGCCACATCGCATGTTTGGGTTAAAGAATGTAAATGTTTTTGGGTCTCTGAAGAATGGATTAGGGTGGAATGAAGCTAAAGTTTGGGGAGTTGGCTACAGTGCATGTGAAGTATGGGTTGGTTTTAACTTGATTTCTGCATTGCTAGGCGGATGATTCTCCCATCACTGCAGTGCGAAGGCGAGTGGTGCGACTTTTAGGCCACCTTGGAGGACAGCTGAACAGGAACCTTGTAACAGGTGATCTGCATTATAGCTCTGGTTATGCCTGACTCACGCCTGATTCATTCCCAGTGAGGTTGAATGATTAGTCAGCAGCTGGGTACTTAAAGCCTTGGTTTAAATCTTGCCTCTGATCATGCTTTGTGATCAGCTTTACATGTTCTCCCTATGTCCACATGGGTTTAATCTGAGCACTCTGGTTTCCTTCCAACATACATATCTACTGAAAACATGCCAGTAGGTATGTTTATGGCTTTAAACTGCCTCTAGGTGTGAGCATACAGTGCCTTGCAAAAGTATTCAGCCCCCTTGAACTTTTCAACCTTTTGCCACATTTCAGGCTTCAAACATAACGATATGAAATTGTAATTTTTTGTGAAGAATCAACAACAAGTGGGACACAATCGTGAAGTGGAACGAAATTTATTGGATATTTTAAACTTTTTTTAGAAATAAAAAACTAAAAAGTGGGGCGTGCAATATTATTCAGCCCCTTTACTTTCAGTGCAGCAAACTCACTCCAGAAGTTCAGTGAGGATCTCTGAATGATCCAATGTTGACCTAAACGACTGATGGTGATAAATAGAATCCACCTGTGTGTAATCAAGTCTCCGTATAAATGCACCTGCTCTGTGATAGTCTCAGAGTTCTGTTTAAAGCGCAGAGAGCATCATGAAGACCAAGGAACACACCAGGCAGGTCCGAGATACTGTTGTGGAGAAGTTTAAAGCCGGATTTGGATACAAAAAGATTTCCCAAGCTTTAAACATCTCAAGGAGCACTGTGCAAGCGATCATATTGAAATGGAAGGAGTATCAGACCACTGCAAATCTACCAAGACCCGGCCGTCCCTCTAAACTTTCAGCTCAAACAAGGAGAAGACTGATCAGAGATGCAGCCAAGAGGCCCATGATCACTCTGAATGAACTGCAGAGATCTACAGCTGAGGTGGGAGACTCTGTCCATAGGACACAATCAGTCGTACACTGCACAAATCTGGCCTTTATGGAAGAGTGGCAAGAAGAAAGCCATTTCTCAAAGATATCCATAAAAAGTCACCTGGGAGACACACCAAACATGTGGAAGAAGGTGCTCTGGTCAGATGAAACCAAAATCGAACTTTTTGGCCACAATGCAAAACGTTATGTTTGGCGTAAAAGCAACACAGCTCATCACCCTGAACACACCATCCCCACTGTCAAACATGGTGGTGGCAGCATCATGGTTTGGGCCTGCTTTTCTTCAGCAGGGACAGGGAAGATGGTTAAAATTGATGGGAAGATGGATGGAGCCAAATACAGGACCATTCTGGAAGAAAACCTGTTGCAGTCTGCAAAAGACCTGAGACTGGGACGGAGATTTATCTTCCAACAAGACAATGATCCAAAACATAAAGCAAAATCTACAATGGAATGGTTCACAAATAAACGTATCCAGGTGTTAGAATGGCCAAGTCAAAGTCCAGACCTGAATCCCATCGAGAATCTGTGGAAAGAGCTGAAAACTGCTGTTCACAAACGCTCTCCATCCAACCTCACTGAGCTCGAGCTGTTTTGCAAGGAAGAATGGGCAAAAATTTCTGTCTCTCGATGTGCAAAACTGATAGAGACATACCCCAAGCGACTTGCAGCTGTAATCGCAGCAAAAGGTGGCGCTACAAAGTATTAACGCAAGGGGGCTGAATAATATTGCACGCCCCACTTTTCAGTTTTTTATTTCTAAAAAAAGTTTAAAATATCCAATAAATTTCGTTCCACTTCACGATTGTGTCCCACTTGTTGTTGATTCTTCACAAAAAATTACAATTTCATATCGTTATGTTTGAAGCCTGAAATGTGGCAAAAGGTTGAAAAGTTCAAGGGGGCTGAATACTTTTGCAAGGCACTGTATGATGCCCTGTAGTACCATGCCCTGTAGATGCCATTTGCGTCTTATCCCAGGTGCATTTCTACCTTGCGGTCTCTCTACACTGAATGAGCCTGACCATGAGCTTCTTGGGCATTCCATTGCAAAACATTGGCTATTTTGCAGTGTCTGTAGGGATTTGTCAGACACTGATGTTGCAAAAGAAAGGTCTTAGCAGACAACATTCCATATCGTCCCACAGTTTAGTGGGGTTGGGAACAGGGATCTGTGCAGGCCACTGGAAGTCCTTTACACCAAGCCATGTTTTTATGGCCTCGCTTTGTGCACAGGGGCACCGTCATGCTGGAACAGGAAAGGGCTCTTTCCACGCTGTTGCAACCAAGATTAAAACATACAGTTGAACAGATTGTACACACCTTGTGGTGTACACACCTCATAGCATCTGACACCGATGCTGAACACTGAGCTCAATAAATAGGAGTGGTATAAACATACTTTTGCCTATATTGTCCTTTCATCTATGAATCTGTATTTGCTTTGTAATCTTCATGGTTTGGGTTGCAAAATTCTGGACAATAGTAGCTAGTGAAAGCTATAAATCGGACAAGACCCCAGAGCTTTAAAACAAGCTGGGATGTGCAGGAAAAAAACATTTCATTGTACTGTATATGTGTATTTGTATATAATATATGACAAATAAAGGCTTTTCATCTGCTCTAGATTATTATTATTCTAAATTTTTTTGTTGCAGCCATTTCTACAGAGGACATGCTGAGGCGCTTTGTAGCGTGGGACAGTGAAAAAAGACTGAGCTTTGCTGTGCCATTCAAAGACATCAAGCCTGTAATCTACCTGGACCCTTTTCTGCCGCGAATCACAGAGCTTGCCCTTTCCTCCAGCGACAGGCAAACTAAAGTATGAATGTGCTGAGTTGTACTGTAATTTTAGTTGCTATTTTATAGTCATGTCATTAATAGCAATAAGGTTTATTATATTATATATTATATATGTGCATTATTCTTGATGCAGATCTTTTTTTCCTTTGTGGAACTAGGTGGCAGCATGTGAGCTTCTTCACAGTCTGGTGGTGTATATGGTGGGAAGAGGAGCTCAGATGGCAGAGGGCGAGAAGTCTACTCCACCCATGTACAATCTGCACAAACGGGTCTTTCCTGTGCTCTTACGCCTGGCCTGTGATGTTGATCAGGTCTATAAGCTTTTCATTTGTAATTAAGAGAAGATATTAGGATATTTTGAAGATTTCCGTTTTTGATCATTTGTTTTTGCACACATTCCTCAGGTTACCAGGCAGCTGTTTGAGCCGCTGGTGATGCAGCTGATCCACTGGTTCACCAACAACAAAAAGTTTGAGAGTCAGGACACAGTAGCGGTGCTGGAAGCCATTCTGGTAAATGACAATGTTGTCTTTAATAATATTTTATTTATTATAAGATATTTGGTGTACGTAAATGATGCCATGCAATAAACTGGCATTCTATCGGAGATGTAATTTTACTTTCCTGTCTACCTACACCTAATGGTCCAAATTATAAAGATACTTGACCAGAGCTTGGGGCATTTCATTTCAAAACCTTGGCTTTCTTGCAACCAGAAACCCTCTCTGACACGTATCCATACTGCAGCTGGGTTCCCATACAGATCTACAGTGGGGCCAAAAAGTATTTAGTCAGCCACTGATTGTGCAAGTTCTCCTACTTAGAAAGATGAGAGAGGTCTGTAATTTTCATCATAGGTACACTTCAACTATGAGAGACAAAATGAGAAAAAAAAATGCAGGAAATCACACTGTAGGATTTTTAAAGAATTGATTTGTAAATTATGGTGAAAAATAAGTATTTGGTCAATAACAAAAGTTCAACTTAATACTTTGTAACATAACTTTTGTTGGCAATGACAGAGGTCAAACGTTTCCTGTAAGTCTTCACCAGGTTTGCACACACTGTAGCTGGTATTTTGGCCCATTCCACCATGCAGATCTCCTCTAGAGCAGTCGCTGGGCAACACGGACTGCACAAATTTTCTAAGGGGTTGAGGTCTGGAGACTGGCTAGGCCACTCCAGGACCTTGAAATGCTTTTTACGGAGCCACTCCTTTGTTGCCCGAGCGGTGTGTTTGGGATCATTGTCATGCTGGAAGACCCAGCCACGTTCCATCTTCAATGCTCTCACTGATGGAAGGAGGTTTTGGCTTAAAATCTCACGATACATGGCCCCGTTCATTCTTCCCTTAACACGGATCAGTCGTCCTGTCCCCTTTGCAGAAAAACAGCCCCAAAGCATGATGTTTCCACCCCCATGCTTCACAGTAGGTATGGTGTTCTTGGGTTCTTCTTCTTCCTCCAAACACGACGAGTTGAGTTTTTACCAAAAAGTTCCATTTTGGTTTCATCTGACCACATGATATTCTCCCAATCCTCTTCTGGATCATCCATAAGCTCTCTGGCAAACTTCAGACGGGCCTGGACATGTACTGGCTTAAGCAGGGGGACACGCCTGGCACTGCAGGATTTGAGTCCCTCTCGGCGTAGTGTGTTACTGATGGTAGCCTTTGTTACTTTGGTCCCAGCTGCAGGTCATTCATCAGGTCCCTCCGTGTAGTTCTGGGATTTTTGCTCACCGTTCTCATGATCATTTTGACCGCACGGGATGAGATCTTGACCCCAAGGGAGATTATCAATGGTCTTGTGTGTCTTCCATTTTCTTACAATTGCTCCTACAGTTGATTTATTCACACCAACCTGCTTGCCTATTGTAGATTCACTCTTCCCAGCCTGGTGCAGGTCTACAATTTTCTTCCTGGTGTCCTTCGACAGCTCTTTGGTCTTGGCCATGGTTAAGTTTTGAGTCTGACTGTTTGAGGCTGTGGACAGGTGTCTTTTATACAGATAACGAGGTCAAACAGGTGCCATTAATACAGGTAACGAGTGGAGGACAGAAGAGCTTCTTAAAGAAGAAGTTACAGGTCTGTGAGAGCCAGAAATCTTGCTTGTTTGTTATTGACCAAATACTTATTTTCCACCATAATTTACAAATAAATTCTTTAAAAATCCTACAGTGTGATTTCCTGGATTTTTTTTTCTCATTTTGTCTCTCATAGTTGAAGTGTACCTATGATGAAAATTACAGACCTCTCTCATCTTTCTAAGTAGGAGAACTTGCACAATCAGTGGCTGACTAAATACTTTTTGACCCCACTGTATATCATGTATGAAGAGTCACGTATGAAGAGTCACGTATACCTGCACACATAAGCGTGACACCGACTGAGGATGTCGAATTGTGCCATTCATACTCTTATTTTGTTCCCATACAGTGCTAAGGGTATTTTAGTGCTACTGTTACACCGATCAGCCATAACATTGAAACCACCTCCTTGTTTCTACACTCACTGTCCATTTTTTCAGCTCCACTTACCATATAGAAGCACTTTGTAGTCCTACAATTACTGACTGTAGTCTATCTATTTATCTGCATGCTTGGTTAGCCCCCTTTAATGCTGTTCTTCAATGGTCAAGACCCCCACAGGACCACCACAGAGTAGGTATTTAGGTGGTGGATCATTCTCAGCACTGCAGTGACACTGACATAGTGGTGGTGTGTTAGTGTGTGTTGTGCTGGTATGAGTGTATCAGACACCGCAGCGCCCTGTCACTGCTGGACTGAGAATAGTCCACCAACCAAAAATATCCAGCCAACAGCGCCCCGTGGGCAGCGTCCTGTGACAACTGATGAAGCTCTAGAAGATGACCAACTCAAACAGCAGCAATAGATGAGCGATCGTCTCTGACTTTACATCTACGAGGTGGACCAGCTTGGTGTTGGTGTGTCTAATAGAGTGGACAGTGAGTGGACATCGTGTTTAAAAACTCCAGCAGATCCACTCATACCCGCACAACACACAATCCAGAACAATCCACCACCTAAATAATACCTGCTCTGTGGTGGTCCTCTGGGGGTCCTGACCATTAAAGAACAGGGTGAAAGCAGGTTAAAAAGGTATGTAGAGAAACAGATGGACTACAGTCAGTAATTGTAGAACTACAAAGTGCTCCTATATGGTAAGTGGAGCTGATAAAATGGACAGTGAGTGCAGAAACAAGGAGGTGGTTTAATGTTATGGCAGATCAGTGTAAATTTACTACTGCAAAATATTTATTCATATATATTTTTGAATGTTTTAGATGTTGGGCTTGCTCACAAAAAAATACTCAATAATAACCCAATAAATAAATAAATATCTACAAATTATTTAAAAAGTGTTTGGTTTAATTGGCACTTGAGTGGTGCAAGTGGTAAAACATGCTAGCCCACTACCACTGAGATCCAGGGTTCGAAGTTCAGTGGTCCTGTCGGCCGTTTGAGCGACTATGTATGCAGACTTGATTGGCTGTGTTGGTACAGGGGTAAAACCAAAACCCTGCAACAGATTGACGCCTTGTTCCGATTATTCCTGCCTTGTAAGTTTTTCAAATTCATTTGTGTGGGGGAATAATTCTTTTGTTTTTTATGTTATTGTTATTATGTTATTTTATGTATTTTGTTTATCTTTAATGATCCTTTCCATAAACAGAAAAATGGAAGTAAAGCAGGTTATTTTGATGTGTGATGCTAAAATTATGATTAACATTGACATTTTGGAAATACAGGATGGAGTGGTGGACCCACTGGACAGCACCTTGAGAGATTTTAGTGGCCGCTGCATTCAGGAATTTGTGAAATGGTCAATTAAACAGACCACTCCAAAACAGCAGGAGAACAGCCCAGCTAACATCAAGTCCTTGTTCAAGCGCATCTACAGCCTGGCTTTGCATCCCAATGTGTTTAAGAGACTTGGAGCTGCACTCACCTTTAACAACATCTATAGACACTTCAGGTATGCATATACCAGATAAATTATCAATATGTAAGAAATTAAAGTTGCTTTATGTCTGCATATTAATGCTTAAAGGCTGCAAATAATTAATACATGAAGAAGCCTACTAGCAGAATAGTGGTAGAACTCGTGAGTTTGATTCTCAGCAGAGCCACCAACCTGCCTGTACGTCACAAACACAAACACAATTGGCCGTGTTTGAGGGAGGGCAGGTCAGACGGACTCTCTTGTCACTGCGATATGTGGTCTCCTGGTCTGTCTGTGTGAGTTGTCACATTGAGTCTAGCGTGGCTGTCTGTACGGGATATGACTCTGTGTGGGAATCCAGCACATTTAGGTAATAAGAAGCGGCTGGTGGAAGAGGTGCATTATGGTCTACAGTGCTCCTTGGCCAAAAAGGACGTAGTGCGAGTGGCAGCGTAATTAATGCTCAGAGAATTGGAAGTTACAATAAGCACTAAGCTGTTTATTAATTATCTTAAGAAAAAAAGCCCTTTTTAAACGGTTCTGAGTGACTTTCAGCATTGTAGCATTTGTAGCTTTATTCAGCCTTATTGTATACCTTTGTATGCAAGATGAAATTAGACAACTGAGCTTGAACCTTTTCTTTTTTCAGAGAGGAAAACTCTCTTGTGCAGCAGTTTATATTTGAGGTGCTTGTGGTGTTCGTGGAGAGCTTGGCTTTAGCACACTCGGATGAAAAGTCGCTGGGTAAGATGATCGACGTTGCCCTTTCTTTCAGCTGTCCTATTTGATTTGATTAAAATTGTCTTTCATATAATGTTATCTTTACAGGAACCATCCAGCAGTGCTGCAGCGCTTTGGATCATCTTAAAAGGATAATCAAACACAAGGCAGAGACTCTCAATCAGAATGCCAAGCAGAGACGCATACCTAGGTGTGTTGTTTTTTTCCTCCCAGATGTTTGCTAATACATAATTGAATTTCAGTCCAGCTGTGTGCTTAATGGATGTAGCTGTGTAATTAATGGATGTTTAAATAATAGTGTTGTTTTATATGGTTGATAGGGGTTTCCCTCCAGAGCAGCCGCTCTCTCTCTGTAATGTGGTTACATGGCTATTGACCCAATGTGGACGTCCACAGACTGAATGTAGGCACAAGTGCCTGGAGCTTTTCTATGAGTTTGTGCCACTGCTACCAGGTAACTTGAACAATAAACAGATAATATCCAGAAACAGTGTTGTATTTAATTCCAGTGCTTCTCAGAACTTATGGGCAGGTTATAGAGATAATACATGTATTAAAGCTCTTCAGTGGGTTACCAGAAGCTCACTGAAATGTTGGATTATTTTCACCACATAAAGTGCATTCAATACTTGAAAGTTTTAGGCCTGTTTTGCTTTTCACCAGGTAAGGCTTCTGCCGCACAGTGGCTGGAGGACCACATAAAAAGAGACGGTCAGGAGTTTATCATCGCACGTCTGGAGGGTGGAGGTTTGCTGTCTCAACCCACTCTAAGAGAACTGGAAGCTCCCTTTAGTGTTCGAGCCACACTGCAATGGATGGATCTGTTGCTGGCTGCTCTCGACTGCTACAACACTTTCACCAGTCTCCGTCTTCTTCAGCCTGGGAATATTCTGGGTTAGTTAAAAAAGAATACAATGATTAGCCATGATATTATGACCACCCCATAAAAATACTAATGGAAAAGTTTACTTTACGTCACAGTCAGGAATTACATGTCGGACTAAAAGTAGTTTTTGATATGGGTAGGCATAAAGACCAGAATTACTTTAATAAGGGCCAAATCGTTATGGCTAGACGACTGGGTTAAAGTATTCCAAAAACAACAACACGGGCCTGCAGACAGCCATGGTGAGTTCTCATCAACAGTGGTCCGAAGTGGGACAAGCCACAACCTACTGATAAAGTGTTGGTTGTCCAACACATTGTGTCAAACTATTTTGTGTATGGAGCTGTGTATTTGTAAGGCAGTCACCGGTGCCCTTACCAACTCCTGTCCATAGTAGTAAACTTCTACTGTAGGCATACAAGAGTAGGAATGGAACATTAGAGCAATGGAAATAAGTGTCCTGTTCCAATGAATCCTATTTTCTACTGAATCATGTAAATTGCCAGGCACATGTGCATTGTTTACCCCAGGAAGAATAGCATTGGGATCGGTGGCTGATCCACCTTATGACATGCAGAAGTTGGAAGGTCCTTGTAGCCAGATACCACAGTAAACCATCAGAGGTCTTGTGGAGTTTATTCCTTAGTGGGTCAGAGCAGTCTTGGCATCCTATTAGGCAGGTGGTCATAATGTTTTGGCTGATCAGTGTTGTATCCCTGTGTTACTTTTTTTAACCAGCATTACTGCAAAGGTATGACTGCTCATGTCTTTCACAGACTCCAGTGAGAAATCCAGCTTTCTGCCAGCCGTCCGTTTCTTCCTGACAGAACTGGCACTGGATGACTTAAAGGCAGCAAGGGCCTGTTTTAAGGCAGCTGATTCCACTTGGCCTCACTTTAGCCCTCGAGAGACGGAGCTCTACAACTACAGCAAGTGCACCATCATTGTACGACTGCTGGAGTTCTCCACCATGGTTCTGCTCAAATGCCAGCAGGACCTCTGGAAGGTCAGGTGCTTTTTTCAGTTAGACATGAAAATATATGCACACTTAGTAATCAACTCTTTTCAATGTCATGTTTTTTATTCAGTTTCACTGTTTTATGCAGTGAACATATAACTGACTTACATAATCCATGTAGGCACTGGCTCAAAGCAACACTGGAGTAAAATAAAATAAGAAAAATAATATTTCTGAGTTGGCCAGACTTATTTAAGGTTAACATCTGTTGCAAGCCTTTAAAACTGCTGTACACTAATGCTTCTCAGCAGAATCCTTTTCCAAATCCAACCATAAATGCTTAATGACTTTCTGCTGAATTAAATGTTAAAGGGTTGCACTTCTTTCATTTTTTTTTATTGTTTTATTTATTTATTTATTTTTTTATTTTTTTTTTTACAAAAATGCTGCTTCTTCCAACCCAACAGTAGAAGCTATTGTTGCAGCGGTGATAATGTTGCGCTTCATTACGCATTTCTTGTTTCAGACACTGGTTATTGTGTCTGTTGAGCATCTGTGGCACTGGCGAGACTTAAGCATTCCAGAACCCACGTTGGTGGCCTAGCCTGTTAGGACAGCAATTCCACCTGATCACCCAGATGTAGAATTATAAGTGATCGTCTTCAGTATATAAATAATTTTAATAAGCAAGAAAAGGTTGTTTTGTTAAATTGATACAATTGATACAAGCCCCAATTGCCAGATTTGTGCGTAATTAGAAATTGTTGTGTAATTAGAAAGGAGTGTGCTGTTATTTTAGATCAGAAGTAGTACTAGACTAGCACAAATTTAAAGTATTTAGTATTTATTTTCTTATGGACATTAAGAAGTTTCAAATTCTGCTGTTTCAGCTGCTGGAACAAGATCTTTTCAGTGCTACCTTCTTCACGCTGGTCACTATGACTGTGTGTGAACCGTCTTCTGTTGGGTTCAACATGGCCGATCTGGAGGTGATGACTCGCCTGCCAGAGGTGTGTGTACCGCTACTAAAGGCCCTGGCAGCAACCCATTATAGGACAGCTCTGGAGAACAGCATCAGGAAGAAGATAACTACACAATGGTCTGATGATAATCTTAAACATAATACTGAAGTAATACTGAAATAATGAACATTTTAAAACAGTATTTATACTTGAGATTTAATATTTGACTAGATCAAGAAGTTTTCCAAGATCTAGTTTTACTAATAATTACTCCTCCCATAAGTAGTAATTGAAATGATTTCCAGGCAAATGTTAAGTTGTTAAATTTATTAATATCTGTAATTATTACCAGTTCTGACAAGGAAAAGATGTGTGTACACACAGCAAAAACATTTTCTATTGTGGGCTGTTGGGAACAGTTGTGGTCATTGTTGTTGGCTCCATTAATTGTTTAGTATAAAAAAAGGCAATATGTTCAGAAATAAGTGGATATGTACCAACTTAGATTGAGATCAGGACTCATTGCTGGCCAGTTAAAAACAGTCTATTTTTCCTTCTTATTCATTTGTGTGTACCTTTGGACATCCTCAAACCTAATTTTCTTACACTGGGGAGCACATTTCACTGTAAAATACTCTGATAATCCTAGGATTTCATTGTTCCTGTAACATGTTCAAGGCCTCCAGTCCCAGAGGCAACAAAGCAGCCCCACATTATGGCTTTTTCTTGCTTTACTGTGGGTACTGTGGGTTCATAAAACTATGGAAACTGTTTTATCTATTGTGAAGCATATGGTGCAGGTTGAAACAATCACTCCAGATGTATCTAGCTCAGCCTAAAGTTCTTTGCATGTTGTACATGTTTTTTGTCACATGTTGACCAACCTTTTGTAGGCTTGTGTAGTTTCCATTGAGTACTTATTATTTAGTGGTGCCAATAGTGTTTAGCACAAATGCAAAAGAAAGTTACTTACACTTAAATTTATAGTTTAATTAATTTAAACAATAAATAATTCGATCAGTTGGCACAGCGGTCTAATACGCTAGCCCACCAGGGATGAATCTCTGAGCTGCTATCGGCCAGTTGGGTGTATACACGAACATTATTGGCGTCCTTTGTAGGGGATTCTTGCCTTGTGCCGTCAAGTGTTTCCCTGATTGAGCTGTGGGAACTGCGCCATCCAGTTTTTCTCACACACTGTGGGAACTGAACCAGACCCAGTGTCCTCGAACAGGATAAAGCAGATCATTCTGCAGTGGCAGTTCTGGAGCTGTTTTTTCCCCTGCAGTGGTCTGTTTCAGAGGGTTCTTGGATTATGCCTGACCATCCAGAGAACCTTCCTCTTAGCACAAAATCTTCTTTTGCTGATGTATTGTACTTTGCTAATCCCCAAACTGTGGATCTGATATAAACCTAATGATGGCATTCTTAGATGTTTGCCATTCAGTCTGACAGAGCTTTAGAAAATCTGCCATAAAGAATGGGATAAACTGCCCAAATGCAGGTGTATAAAGCTTGTGGACAACATAGTTAAGAGTGCAACAAGTTAAGGGGTCTAAATATTTTCCAAATTTATTGTAGAAAATTTACAAAACATAAAAAAAAAACTAATATTTTCATGGAACTATTAATATATTCTAGTTGGAACAGGACAGATTCATTTGTATTTTATTTTTTAACAGTGTGGAGGAATTGTGTGCAGTGGATCTGTATGATCTGGACACTCAGGATAGCCATGCCAGGCTGGAACTTTTACTCTCAGCCTTTAAACAGCTTCACCAAAGTGGGCTTCTGAGCTCCATCCTGCACAACCAGGTATGCTGCGTTCACCTGAATGTAATTACATTCGCATTATTCGTATAATTAAAATGTGATTTATTTGTTTTAGGACTTGGCTTATATTAGGTCTCTAGGTTTTAAACTTCTCATGGCAGTGTACAGAGGCATTGCACCTGGAGGGAACAGGAAGTCCCTCCCCTCTATGGATGTCAGTAGCAGGAAGTTGGCTAACGGTTTAGTGCAGCTGGCTTTCTCTCTGGGTGATCAGGTGAGTAAACTAGCAGAGCGAAACAATGTCTCTCTGGATCTTGGAGATCATTAAACAGATTGATGCTTACTAATCAGACCCACCAACAGAACCAGATTTAGACTGTTTGCATTTACGAACTTTATAAGATTTATAAGATTTATTTATGTCTCCCCACACAGACGGAACAGTTGGTGGATTTGCTGCTCAATTCAGTCACTCTGTCAGTGCCTCTGTCAGGCAGCCTGAACCCTCACTTTCTAAGCTTTTCCCATGGAGAATATTTCTACAGCCTCTTCCAGAACACAGTTAATGCAGAACTTCTGTGCCACTTGGACTGCTCTGTTCCTCTGCTACTCAATGCAGCCACCAAAAACCCCAACATGGTAAGACCTCCTGCATGAAGTAAAGTAATATACTGTATGTAATAAAGAAAGGAATATGTTTTTTTTTTTTCAGATAATCACTTTATCCAAGTCAGGGTCAAGAGTGGGTCTGGAACAACCTAATAACACTATGCACAAGAATACACCTTGTACAGGATGCCAATCCCTCACAGGGCACCACACACTCAATTACACCTAGGGTAAATTTAGAGTAACTAATACAAGTGAAGGGAAAACATTCAGTCACTTATTGGATTCATGTTAGACACTAAGCAGGTTGGGCCCATGGACATTTGCATAGTCGAGTCAAGTCAGGTTTATTTATAAAGCCCCTTCAAAGAAAATAAAAAGAGTTACAACAGTCAATTCGAGAGGAAATGAAAGCATGTGTAACAGTCCAGATTCACAGACCAGGCAATATGTTTAGCTGTCCAATTTGCCCATTTTTGCCTCAGATTACTGCTCTTGACTTGGAACCTGATTTGATTTTCTGCTGTTGTAGCCCATCTGCCCTGAAATTTGTCAAGTGTGTTTAAAGATGATTTTCTGCTCACCATGTTTGTAAAAAAGTGGTCATTTGAGTTAGGCTATAATCTTTCTGGGCGTTCTCTTCCTCTCATCGATTAAACATCCTCCAAACCTGCCATTTACTGGATATTTTTGCACCAATTTGTGTAAATTTCAGAGAGTGTTATGTGTAAAAAAAAAAAAAAAAAAAGTCCTAGAAAATTAGTAGTTTTGTTTTTTTCCTAATTTTTTTTTTTTTAGACCCCCCCCTGTAGTTTCTCTGCCAGTTACACCAGCCCTATTTTAGCCAAGGAGAGAAATTGGTTGCTTCTTATCACTTTCCAGTGATATCACTTTACAGGCAGAACCATGCTGTATACAGAGAATCATGCTATGCTCATTGTGTCTGTTCGCCCACCACCCGCACACCCACTGAGATCTGCTTTGTAGATCAAATGTTGCAGTGACAATCAGGAAACCCCATCTGACTTTTCTTGCTCTGACACTGCCAGCTGTGTCTGTTGCATGGCCAGCCAGGTTGGTAGCACTGCTGAGATTTGAGCTCTTGAGCACTAACACTCCACAGAGGTGTGCTTGCAACATTTTTTAATATTTAAATTAGTCGGATTATGTATTTGTTAGGTAGATGATTTTATTCAAAATGACTTGAAGTTAATGCATGAAACAGATATGCAGTATGAGTATTTGGATGTGTGTTTAAAGTAGATAACAGAATTCTAGAGATCAAAATCTGTATTTGACCTGTAGTTAAACATGATGGGTTAGGTCATCTTTCAGCAATTTTAAAATGGCTAAATACTGTAAATGCAAATGTAAGCACGGGTGTAAATGCATGTTCTTTTTCAGGTCAGTGTCCTTCTCAACGGCATGTTGGACCACAGTTTTCGTGAGCGCTCGGTCAGGAAGACTCAAGGCTCACGACTGGCTGAGCAAGTACTAAGGGGGTGGGACTTGCTGAAACCATGGTGGGCTAGCCAAGACGCCTCACCAGAGAGCAAAACTTCAATCCTTACATTGCTTTCCAAAGTTCTACAGGTATCAGAAACATTTGTGCACATTTAAGCATTTATCGCCTTACAAAAATGTGGTCAGACCAGCATTTAGTACAGAAATAGTTAACGTGTATTCATTTTTTTCTATAACAGATTGATTCTTCTGTAAGCACGAATACTGATCATCCAGCGTTCACCTCAGTTTTTGCTACCTTCATCAGTCTTATCACAGATATGGCTCTGCCCCTAAATCTGAAGGTAATTAGCTGCTTGGTGTTTTTTTTTCGAGACTTTGCATATTTAAAATGTAATGAAAGCTTAATGTTTGCGAATTTGTCATCCTTATTAGACAAAGCAACTTTTCTTTTATTGTGCCACAGAGCCAGGCCCTGATCATGCTGCCCTTCTTTACTACATTACCCACTGGCCCTTTGGAGGAACTAAAGAGGGCTCTAGAGGCCTTAGTGGCCAATCATTTTCCAATGCAATCAGATGAGTTCCCTCGTGGATCGCTTCAGCGCAACAATTACATGGATTGTATTCGTAAGGTGAATGGCTGCAAACACAAAAAACATTAAACATTAAATCATACACCTACGTGATTAATGTTGATCTTGGCATTATAATGCTTCACAATGACATCTATGTCCTAAAATACCAGTTTTTATGTTATATACAGTGTATCACAAAAGTGAGTACACCCCTCACATTTCTGCAAATATTTCATTATATCTTTTAATGGGACAACACTATAGACATGAAACTTGGATATAACTTAGAGTAGTCAGTGTACAGCTTGTATAGCAGTGTAGATTTACTGTCTTCTGAAAATAACTCAACACACAGCCATTAATGTCTAAATAGCTGGCAACATAAGTGAGTACACCCCACAGTGAACATGTCCAAATTGTGCCCAAATGTGTCGTTGTCCCTCCCTGGTGTCATGTGTCAAGGTCCCAGGTGTAAATGGGGAGCAGGGCTGTTAAATTTGGTGTTTTGGGTACAATTCTCTCATACTGGCCACTGGATATTCAACATGGCACCTCATGGCAAAGAACTATCTGAGGATGTGAGAAATAGAATTGTTGCTCTCCACAAAGATGGCCTAGGCTATAAGAAGATTGCTAACACCCTGAAACTGAGCTACAGCATGGTGGCCAAGGTCATACAACGGTTTTCCAGGACAGGTTCCACTCGGAACAGGCTTCGCAAGGGTCGACCAAAGAAGTTGAGTCCACGTGTTCGGCGTCATATCCAGAGGTCGGCTTTAAAAAATAGACACATGAGTGCTGCCAGCATTGCTGCAGAGGTTGAAGACGTGGGAGGTCAGCCTGTCAGTGCTCAGACCATACGCCGCACACTGCATCAACTCGGTCTGCATGGTCGTCATCCCAGAAGGAAGCTGACGCACAAGAAAGCCCGCAAACAGTTTGCTGAAGACAAGCAGTCCAAGAACATGGATTACTGGAATGCCCTGTGGTCTGACGAGACCAAGATAAACTTGTTTGGCTCAGATGGTGTCCAGCATGTGTGGCGGCGCCCTGGTGAGAAGTACCAAGACAACTGTATCTTGCCTACAGTCAAGCATGGTGGTGGTAGCATCATGGTATTGGGCTGCATGAGTGTTGCTGGCACTGGGGAGCTGCAGTTCATTGAGGGAAACATGAATTCCAACATGTACTGTGACATTCTGAAACAGAGCATGATCCCCTCCCTTCGAAAACTGGGCCTCATGGCAGTTTTCCAACAGGATAACGACCCCAAACACAACCTCCAAGATGACAACTGCCTTGCTGAGGAAGCTGAAGGTAAAGGTGATGGACTAAACCCAATTGAGCACCTGTGGCGCATCCTCAAGTGGAAGGTGGAGGAGTTCAAGGTGTCTAACATCCACCAGCTCCGTGATGTCATCATGGAGGAGTGGAAGAGGATTCCAGTAGCAACCTGTGCAGCTCTGGTGAATTCCATGCCCAGGAGGGTTAAGGCAGTGCTGGATAATAATGGTGGTCACACAAAATATTGACACTTTGGGCACAATTTGGACATGTTCACTGTGGGGTGTACTCACTTATGTTGCCAGCCATTTAGACATTAATGGCTGTGTGTTGTGTTATTTTCAGAAGACAGTAAATCTACACTGCTATACAAGTTGTACACTGACTACTCTAAGTTATATCCAAGTTTTATTTCTATAGTGTTGTCCCATGAAAAGATATAATGAAATATTTGCAGAAATGTGAGGGGTGTACTCACTTTTGTGATACACTGTATATACAGGTATGTTATATATATAATTTTTCCCAACCATTGGTCAGATTTCTGCCCAGCTGGTAAGCCGTGGACGCTTCTAAAGTGTAAAAGTAACAGTGGCTCAGCCATGAAGTGCCAGACTACACTAGCACTGCAAGAGCGGTCATGATCAGGTTTTTATTTTTTAACAAATCCACATTTTAGTTGGAGGGGTGTAAAGCACATGACCACTCGAATATGAAGTAGTTAAGCACTTGTCCCTGACTGTTGGTAAGGTAAACACAAACCCCATTTCCAGAAAAGTCGGGATATTTTCTAAAGTGTAATAAAAGAAGAATTTGTGATTTTGTAAATTTTTTTGTATTTTGTTTATGCGTTTTTCCCATTTGTCTGCCAACTTTTTAGCACGTCCAATTGCCTGATTGCGCCATGCTTTCTCTCCACTAACGCTGATCCCCACTCTGATTTGAGGAGAACGAAGCTAACCCACGTCCCTTCCGAAACGTGCAGCAGCCGTATGCATTTTTTCACCTTCACTAGGCGAGTGCTAATGCGGATCAGCACTGTGTACGGAGAGACACAGTGATCGACGCACTCCTTTCCCGCCCCTGTGCAGGCACCATCAATCAGCCAGCAGAGGTCGCAGTTGCATCAATTACGAGGAGACCCTATCTGGCTTACTACTACCCCACCCCTATATGAACAACAAGCTAATCGTTGTTCATGTGGCCGCTCAGCCCAGCCGGATGGCAGAGCTAAGATTTGATGCGATGTATTCGAGATCCGAGGTCCGATGTGCTAGTGTGTGTTTTACCGCTGCGCCACCTGAGCGGCCAGATCATCTTTATTTAACTGACAAAAGTAGTAAGAAAAGATTTCCAATGTTCCCTAATCAACTTGATCACTGATCTAGTTTGTACATATTAACACATATAGAATTTTATGCCTGCAATGGACTTCAAATAAAAAGGTTGGAAAAGAAGCAAAAGCCGTCATCTGTCATGGTATGGGTGTGTCAGTACCCACAGCAGGGGGTTATTTGCATATGTGTGAAGGTACTGTTAACAAGAAGGTGTACAGTGTATCACAAAAGTGAGTACACCCCTCACATTTCTGCAAATATTTCATTATATCTTTTCATGGGACAACACTATAGACATGAAACTTGGATATAACTTAGAGTAGTCAGTGCACAGCTTGTATAGCAGTGTAGATTTACTGTCTTCTGAAAATAACTCAACACACAGCCATTAATGTCTAAATAGCTGGCAACATAAGTGAGTACACCCCACAGTGAACATGTCCAAATTGTGCCCAAATGTGTCGTTGTCCCTCCCTGGTGTCATGTGTCAAGGTCCCAGGTGTAAATGGGGAGCAGGGCTGTTAAATTTGGTGTTTTGGGTACAATTCTCTCATACTGGCCACTGGATATTCAACATGGCACCTCATGGCAAAGAACTCTCTGAGGATGTGAGAAATAGAATTCTTGCTCTCCACAAAGATGGCCTGGGCTATAAGAAGATTGCTAACACCCTGAAACTGAGCTACAGCATGGTGGCCAAGGTCATACAGCGGTTTTCCAGGACAGGTTCCACTCGGAACAGGCTTCGCCAGGGTCGACCAAAGAAGTTGAGTTCACGTGTTCGGCGTCATATCCAGAGGTTGGCTTTAAAAAATAGACACATGAGTGCTGCCAGCATTGCTGCAGAGGTTGAAGACGTGGGAGGTCAGCCTGTCAGTGCTCAGACCATACGCCGCACACTGCATCAACTCGGTCTGCATGGTCGTCATCCCAGAAGGAAGCTGACGCACAAGAAAGCCCGCAAACAGTTTGCTGAAGACAAGCAGTCCCAGAACATGGATTACTGGAATGCCCTGTGGTCTGACGAGACCAAGATAAACTTGTTTGGCTCAGATGGTGTCCAGCATGTGTGGCGGCGCCCTGGTGAGAAGTACCAAGACAACTGTATCTTGCCTACAGTCAAGCATGGTGGTGGTAGCATCATGGTCTTGGGCTGCATGAGTGTTGCTGGCACTGGGGAGCTGCAGTTCATTGAGGGAAACATGAATTCCAACATGTACTGTGACATTCTGAAACAGAGCATGATCCCCTCCCTTCGAAAACTGGGCCTCATGGCAGTTTTCCAACAGGATAACGACCCCAAACACAACCTCCAAGATGACAACTGCCTTGCTGAGGAAGCTGAAGGTAAAGGTGATGGACTAAACCCAATTGAGCACCTGTGGCGCATCCTCAAGTGGAAGGTGGAGGAGTTCAAGGTGTCTAACATCCACCAGCTCCGTGATGACATCATGGAGGAGTGGAAGAGGATTCCAGTAGCAACCTGTGCAGCTCTGGTGAATTCCATGCCCAGGAGGGTTAAGGCAGTGCTGGAAAATAATGGTGGTCACACAAAATATTGACACTTTGGGCACAATTTGGACATGTTCACTGTGGGGTGTACTCACTTATGTTGCCAGCCATTTAGACATTAATGGCTGTGTGTTGAGTTATTTTCAGAAGACAGTAAATCTACACTGCTATACAAGCTGTACACTGACTACTCTAAGTTATATCCAAGTTTCATGTCTATAGTGTTGTCCCATGAAAAGATATAATAAAATATTTGCAGAAATGTGAGGGGTGTACTCACTTTTGTGATACACTGTATATTACGATTTTAAAGACGTGCTACTATCAAGGCGACATCTTTTCCCTGAAAATCTGTGGTTGTTTCAATAAGACAATGCCAGGCCTCATTCTACATGTGCATGTGCTCTGCATGTGTCTCCTATTGAAAATGTATAGTGCATTGTAAAGAGGACAATTAGACAACAGCAACCACAAACTGTTAAGCTTTAAAGTTTCATATTTAACAAGAATAGAGAAAAAAAAATCACCTGCAAAACTGCTACACTTAGTGTCCTCTGTTTCCAAACAATTAAAATCTCATTAATAGAAAAGGTGAAAAACACAGTGATAAACATGTCTCTGCCCCAGCTGTGTTTATGTTTACAAAATGTAATACATATGATCAAAGATTCAGGTGAATTAACAATCACATATTCTAATGAATAAAGTTATACAAATGAAATATAATATAAAGAAATGAATGAATGAATGTTAAGTAAACCCACCTGTTGTTTCTTTTGCATTTGAGTAATATCTATTGCTGGTTTCAGTTTTTAGATGCACTGGAGCTATCCCAGAGCCCCCTTCTGTTAAAGCTAATGGCTAAAGTCCTATGTCGAGACAAAAAGCACCTCATGGAGGACCTCTTTCAGACATGCTTCCAGAGAATTGTGAGACAGTAAGTACAGAAATGCTGTCATGCACTGTGTGTGTATTAGTAGTATTTACAGCTTTTGAACTTTTTCAACAGGTCGAGCTGTGAAGGCCAAGTTCTCCTTCTCTGCACCATCTATGAGATGTTCCAATCCAAAGATGTTCCTATGAACTTTATGCTCATGGGCCTGTTGGACCGAGTGCTCATCCCACTGGCCACTCATTGTAGTGCTAAAGCGCTGGCTCAGTTTTTCATCACCAACGTGGCTAACATCATGAGTAGCCTACAGGCTCGCTTTTCTAAAGTGGGTGGATGGTGAAAATAGCAGTGTTTCTTTTTGGCTGAATTAAGTTATTTTTTTTAAAGAATTCATTTTTATAGAATTTGTAATGTGTTTCCTTTGTCCAGTCTGTCGAATCTACTTTCGAGACTCAAATCATCATGAAGATCGGTTGCTGTAGGCTGCTGGAGTTGCTTTACTCTCGCCTGCCAAAAGAGGAGGTCTACTCAAAAGACTCAGCCATTAACCAGGCCTTTTGTGGTCCAGCCAAGGGTGAGGGAAACGAACTGTCCAAAAGTCTGCTCAAGTAAGTACGATGTTTTTTCGCTCATATTTGAAACTTTTGCAAAATAATAATGGCAGATATACTAATGTAGTGCTACTTTATAATCTACATACCCATTTTACAGTATTTACTATTGTAGGATAAAGACCCAGTTGATTATTTTCAGGACAGATATTTCCTTAGCTGTTCTAATTGTAATTAGTGCTAGACAGAAATATCTTTAGAATGAGTATGTAGGCTATAAGTAGTACAGCAGTTTTATTTATTTATTTAAAGCATTTTCTGCATTTTTGTCTTCCGCTGCTGAGAGATAGCCGATTGCATCCGAGGAGAGCACGTCGCTGTACACGCCTCCTCCGACACATGCACAGCCCTCCTCTTCTCAGCCGACCGGTGGCAACACCGAGTTTAGAACCGATGAGTTCAGAAACTCAGTGCTGGTGTGCAAGCGGAATATCACCTGGGTGCCTTATAAGTAGTATAGCATTAGTATAGACTTAGTGGTTGGTGTGACCGACGTGGATGTTCAAGACAGGGCAGGAAGGAGACAAATGATCCCTTGAAGACCTGTAACGGGAGATCTTCAGAAACATGCACGTTTTTAACATGTGCTATATAGTTACACACGTTTACCTATAAAAAAATGCATTTGCAGTATTTTGATATGTTTGGAAAGTTATGGAATTTGAGACTCTAATATTAAAATCCTATTTTTCTTGTGATTTTGGTATGCAGCACAAAGTGGTTTTAGTGAATTACATGGTTTCAGAATAGATAGGGGTCAGTGATAGTTCAGTGGTTAAGGTACTGGACTAGTAAACAGAAGGTTGCCGGTTCAAGCCCCGCCACCACCAAGTTGCCACTGTTGGGTCCCTGAGCAAGGCCCTTAACCCTCAACTGCTCATCGTGTTCCGCTCATTGTGTAAGTCGCTTTGGATGAAAGCGTCTGCTAAATGCTGAAAATGTAAATGAAAATGTAGATAGGCACCTAGACTGTTTTGAACAATTTTCATATTAATGCCCATGGTTTTGAAATGGGATGTCAAGCTCATGGTCAGGTGTCCACATACTTTTGGTCATTAATTGTATCTCCTGTGATGTAACTTAAAAAATACTATTATAGTACTATTTCTTATTTCTTTGGCTGCTTCAGTATTATACCAGACTTGCACTGGAAGACTTGATTTTTACCCCAGATGCCTAGCTTGGTCAAAGGCTCTCCTTGATCAGATCGGGGGTTGGAGATAAAGGGGGAAAATCCTGGGAAAGATGGAAGTTGAGTATTTAAGTTGTTGAAAAAGTCTCTTTTATGTGTTGCAGGACATGTTTTGAGGCTTTTACAGAGAACATGGCAGGAGAGACGGCTCTGCTGGAGTTAAGGAGGCAGTACCACTGTGCAGCGTACAACTGTGGCATTGCACTCATCAGCTGCTGCTTTAACGAGACAAAGTTTTACCAGGGGTTTCTCTTCACCGAGAAACCAGAAAAGGTGGGGACTTGCATTCATCATGACTGAATACATGAGACGGTTTTAATCTAGGACAGTTGTTGTTGGGCAAGCCGTGGCCTAGTGGTTAGGGTACTGGACTAGTAATCAGAAGGTTGCTGGTTCAAGCCCACCACTGCCAGGTTGCCGCTGTTGGGCCCTTGAGCAAGGCCCTTAACCCTCAATTGCTCAGCTTGTATACTGTAACTGTACAGTAAGTCGCTTTGGATAAAGGCGTCTGCTAAATGCTGAAAATGTAAATGTTGTGTTGATAAAGCATTACAGTGTAATGCATGCAGGTAATTCATTTTTATCTTTAATTTTTAGCTGAATAAATTTTTAGAAAACACTGGGCATAAGGACTGAACACTTTGGACAGGGCGCTAAGCCACTGCAGGGCTTACATAGCCAGTCATGTCTGTGTAGGGCAGTGGTACTGATACAGGACTAGGTTCTGGACTAGTGATCAAGCCCCGCCACTGCCCAGATGCCATTGTTGGACCCTTAATCAAAATCTTTACCCTTAATTCTTTCAAATTGTATGTCAATTTGGAAAAAAAGCAACAGCATAATCCCATAAATGTAAACATAGCCTGTCTGACCGATAGCACATCTGAGATTTGAACTTGGATCTCAGTGTTAGTGGGCTAGTGTAATCGTGTAGTGTATGCGTTATTGTGTATTATCAGTCAGTTGTTCTGCATGTCCTTGTATTACTTTCTGCCCATTGTTTGCACAGAATCAGTTTATTTTTGACAACCTCATTGACACACAAAGGACGTACAACTTTCCCATCGAGATTGATGTAAGTATTGTTTAACCTTTCTTTTTTGTTTGTTTTGTGAAGTGTTGGTTGTTCTCATTGCACTTTATGGCCTAATTTGTATTTACAGGTTCCTATTGAAAGAAAGAAGAAATATGTAATGATTAGAAAGGAAGTGAGTGAAGAAAACAAAGGTAAAGTTTTGCTATCAGTCAGCCGACTACACAGACACACGATTGGCTGTATGTGGAGAGACAATGGCTAAAATAATAATACTTGTTGCTGGGCAATTACAACCTCTGCTGACCAGTCGAGAGCCCTGTAGTCTGTGAGACTCTGGTCCTAGCAGATGAAAAGAAGAGATTGGTGGCTATGCACTTGTCAGAGGGGACGGTGGTAGGTGGCAGCAGTGAGAGAGAGAAAGAATTTAGAGTAGCTAATCTAACTTCTGTTTTGTATTATAGCAGAAAAGCCACAGGGCACACAAGCAGTTTTAAAGCTCTTTCACTGAGTGAGGATCTAATCTAGAATTAATTCTAAATTCTTGCATGTTTACATCCACATGCTGAAAATTGTGTGTAGCCTAAATGGTATATTATAGTACTAAAAAGTACGCCTAGAGTGAGGGCTGCAGATTGAGACACAGCCCTGTCTAACCTTTTTAAATTAGGCTGCATATGGGAGGGTTGCACAGCACGAATCACATTTAGAAATGTATTTCTACCAGAGAAACAAATCGTTATGAATCATCTGAAAGGAGAATTGTACTCTAGATGTAGAACAGGCCATTCCAGACTAACTCGCCAAGAGGGGGAGACCCCACATTATGTGCGGTTATTATATTATATTATATTAGTTTATCAGACACCCATCACTAAAACATTTCCTGACTGAATGCTTTGAATACAACAGATAAAGACAAAGCCTACATATGCCTAAACATTAAAAGAAACCCTCATTCAAGATAATATAGAAACAGTTTTTAAATGTGTCAATAGTACTAGACAGAAAGCACATACACCGATCAGCCATAACATTAAAATCACCTCCTTGTTTTTGCACCCACTGTCAGTTCCACTTACTATATAGAAGCACTTTTTAGTCCTAACCATTGAAGAACAGCATGAAAAGGGGGCTAACAAAGCATGCAGAAAAACAGATGGACTACAGTCAGTAATTGTAGAACTACAAAGTGCTTCTATATGGTATGTGGAGCTGATAAAATGAACAGTGAGTGTAGAAACAAGGAGGTGGTCTTAATGCACCTGCTGTTACTGTCGTCAGTATCACAAATGTGCAAATGTGGCATTAAAAAATTCTAAAAAAAGAGAGTCACAGTGGAGTAAAATAATCAGTGTTAGTGGGTCATGAATCTTACAAGCCTGTTGTCTTTGAACATGCAAATGCAGTACACTTACTGGAAATGTGTACACACATGAATATTTACTTGGTAATGTACCTATGATTCCTTGGTTAGGGTGTGGAGTGTGAACTTCACAGGGTCAAAAATTCTAGGTTGGGATTGTTACAGCAATTTGCCTAGTTGATACCTGGCCCTGTGTAAATAAAAGCTAATTAATTACTGGTGGAATGGGTGCTTTTAAACAAAAGCCAAGTAGAGTAAAAGTAAGAAAACGCATTAATATTATACATCAATATTTTACAAATGCATGATTTAGGTGACATCTTTCACCCACTCTTGTTGCCAGATGCACCAGTATACCTCTCTTCTCAGTCCTACATGGCTGACAGTAGTCTCAGTGAGGAGATGAGTCAGTTTGACTTCTCTACTGGGGTCCAAAGCTTTTCCTACAACTCCCAGAATCCAGCAGCCCATCGCAGCAGCAGCAGGACAAGGGTGAGATAAACTAGAGATAGAAATAAGGTTTCTATAAGATGCACGAGACAGTCATTTATATGTAAAGCTATTTTCTGTAAGGACCGCATGGAGGATCTGTCTCCCGATGAGGCTGTTGAGTTGGAGATGGATGAGCTGAACCAGCATGAGTGCATGGCCACCATGACTGCCCTGTTCCACCACATGCAGAGAAACAACATTACGCCAAAAGTAGAGGAAGTATGTGAGATATGAGATTCAGCTCTCGCTGCTGTACACTGTTTTTACCATTCTACAGTATATTATATTTAGCATTCAATATATACCAGTACTGAAAATAAGGTGTATATGTTATCATACATTAGGGCCAAAAGTATTTGGACACCTTGTTGGACAGCTTGTTGGACATATCATTTAAAAAAAACTAATGATATAAAAATAGATTGACCTGTATGTTCTGTGATCCTTTCAGCTATAAAAACAGCCACTCTTTTAAGAATGCTTCTCACATGGCTTAATAGTATGTCTGTGGGAATTTGTGCCCATTCAGTCAAAAGAGCATTTGTATGGCTGTGTATTGATTTTGGTCAAGAAAGCCTTAACTTGGGTGCCCAGGTGGATTAGCTGGATATTCCGCTAGCACACCAGCGCCGAGATTCTGAACTCCTCGGTTCGAAACTCGGTGTTGCCACCGGTCGGCTGGGCTCCATCTAGCGGGCATAATTGGCAGTGCCTGCAGCAGACACGGTTCTGCTAGGGCGGGATGACTGGATGAGGTGGGTGAGGTCTTCAAACGCTGTGTAAGGACCGTGATTGGCAGATAGAAAGGCACCTGTGTCAGAGTGCATAGGTGAAAAAGGGTTCCGCCAAGGGCTGCGCTCGGGTCGGCGGAGGCGTGAGCATCAATATACCCACCTCGACTGTAATCAGAGATCCCCCAGCAGTGGAAGACAAATTGACTACGCTAAATGCATAAAAAAAGAAAAAAAAAGAAAGCCTCAATTGATGCTGTATTTCATTCCAAAGCTGTTGAGTGGAGCTGAGGCCAGTGGAGTTTCTTTAAATTAAGTTTTTCTTTAGGTCTGTATAGCGATGTTTTGTGCACAGGGCACAGTCATTCTGGAACAGGAAAGTGCCTTCCCTAAGCTGTTGCTGCAAAGTTGAAAGCATGTAATTTTCTGTATAGTTGGTACATTACACCTATTTTTTGTGGCTGAAGCCCATGAATTCAAAAATTAGACAGGGTGTCCAGTACGTTTTTTCCATACAGTGTGTTTAAAGTTCGATTTTTTTTAGGGTGTGATACCAACTGATCTTCCTCCCTGGATGAAGTTCCTGCATGGAAAGTTGATGAATCCATCAACCCTTCTGAACATCCGACTTTTCATCGCCAAACTGATCATTAACACTGAAGAGGTAACAGCTGGCATTTTTATACATACACACCTAATTAAGTATTAAATTCATTACTTTAAAGATTTTATAAATGTTCCTCAAAATCGTCAAATCAGCCTTACCACCTTTGATTAATGTCGTGGTAGGGATGAGTAAATGAAATCTTTGGTAGCGAAGGGCTGTGTCTCAATTCACATGCCATGCATCAAATGGTAATCAAAACAGCACTAAAAGAAATGAAGTACTGTCCAGCAGTAGTGGGCTACCATAATTTACCACTGCGCCACCAAGCATGCAAGGTTATTGTGTGAAATCACTGTTGTCACAGTTACAAAGTATTAGGTAAAATTGCACACATTTTTATCTAGATAACCATCATTAGCTGGTAAGCTGTGTAAGTTTAGCAAAGCTGATTATGAGAGTTGTGTGAGAATGCCTGTATCACTTGCTGGTTCCAGTTTGTTCTAGATTCTTTTTTTTAAACAAAGAAATCAGATGCCCTGCCACAACTGCATGAAAAATGTTCTATTGTGAATCACTAGGATTGGGCTAGTCAGTACACAGTGTGCATGTTTTAGAAGAGCTAAGCTTATTATTTTCATTATTTTCATCAACTGCTTCATCCTGGTCAGTGTTGCAGCGGTTCCGGTTCCACTGGAAAGCACAGGCAGGAATTCCCTGAGCAGGGTGCCAATGAAAATATGGATAGTGTTTCTCCAGAATATCCTGTCTTCTGTTATGTTCTTTAGGCTATTTAATGGCTTGTTCATTGTTCCTCCAATTGTACTGTATACATCCATCACTGTTGCTAGCAGATTTAAATTAAATGAAACATGTGGTAAAAACAGTACAAACTGAAAATGCAACAAGATTTATCAGGAACTAATTTGTAAGCACATTGTGGCAACCCATATTGCAATTTATCAAATCATAAAGTGTTTGAATTTTTACAATTTTGTCACAGAAAACAGCAGTTTGCTCAAGCATTTTAATCACTCTTTAACCAAAGTCATTTGGTCACTTGTTTGCTCACTTCTACACAGGTGTTCCGTCCCTATGCCAAACATTGGTTGGGTCCACTTTTACAGCTGGTGGTTTCTGGTAACAACGGAGGAGAGGGCATCCACTTCATGGTGGTGGACATTGTGGTTACTGTCCTTTCTTGGATTAGTGTGGCTACTCCAAAGGTATGTAATTATTTGTGAGTTGAAAAGATTACTGTCATGGTACGACATCCTGGCTTGTCAGGAAACTGTAAAGTATGTCTGTACAGCTGAAAAAAACATCACTTTTCCTGACAGTGTCAGGAAATCACTGACACTGATCACTGATCATATAAATGCTCTTTTGAGTGAATGGGCACAAGTTTCCACAGACATACTTCAAATTCTAGTGAGAAACCTCAGAAGAGTGGCTGTTGTTAGCTCACAGTCATACTTTTGGCCTTATTAGTGTATCAGCATATCACTCTGTCCTGTTTGTCAGTAGTTAGGTAAATGAAATATAAGCAGGCTATGCAGATTACTGTTGACTGCTGTTGACTGTTGTCTTATCTATGTTTTTCTCCACTTAGGGTAACACTAGAGATGAAGTCCTGGCCAATCGTTTGATAGAGTTTCTAATGAAAAACTGCTTCCACAACAAGAGGGCCGTGTTCAGGCATAATCTGGAGATCATTCGTACCATAGTGGAATGCTGGAAAGACTGTCTGCACATTCCGTACAGGTAGGAAAGAACCCAGAGTAAAATTGCTCAGTTTTAAAACATAATAGAAGCACTTGGAAGCACATTTGGAAGCACTTCTGTAAGTCGCTCTGGATAAGAGCGTCTGCTAAATGCTGAAAATGTAAATGTAATGGCTGTAATATTCTTTTGCACTGATACATTTTCTCCTTACAGTCTGATATTTGGCCACTTTTCTGGAACAGATACCAACAGTAAAGACAACTCTGTTGGATTGCAGCTCTTAGGCATTGTGTTGGCCAATCATCTTCCCCCGTATGATCCTGCATGTGGCATTGAGCATGACAGGTATGTACTAAAGTCTTCAGAGTGGATGCTTCCCAATCATGTATTCCAGCTGCAACAGTGTATCAGTGTACTTGTTTGTGAATGTATGAATTTTTCTTTCTTAACTTGACTTAATATTTTGCAGGTACTTCCAATCCCTGGCCAACAACCTGTCCTTCACTAGATATAAAGATGTATACTCTGCTGCTGCGGAAATCATTGGGTTAACCCTAAACTACATGACTGACAGGCAAGATGTATGTATATAGTGCATTTTTTTAAACATCGACCATATCCCATTTATTTTATTTTTATTACAAGTCCAGTTTGATAAAAGCATCCTTACACTAGCCAAGCTTAAGTGTTGTCTGCCTCAGGGCTGTTTGTAACCTACAGGCAGGTTGGCAAATAAATAATTAACCTGAACACTGCATAATGCATTTAAACAATTAACATTTCACCATGCTTTGTCACATGCTCTTTTAAATAGCTATAGAATGCTGTATTAGGATATCATTGTATAGAAATGCTAAGTAGGTGAGATGGCAAATGGAAAATAGCATAAGTTGATTAGCCTGTGATGTGTTAGGAAAAACATTTTACATTTACATTTTCAGCATTTAGCAGACGCTTTTATCCAAAGCAACTTACACAATGAGCTGAACGCGATGAGCAATTGAGGGTTAAGGGCCTTGCTCAAGGACCCAACAGTGGCAACTTGGTGGTGGCGGGGCTTGAACCAGCAACCTTCTGTTTACTAGTCCAGTACCTTAACCACTGAGCTATCACTGCCCAAAAACAGATGTTCCATCCTTTGACTACAGTTCTGTTATGGCCGTTTGCTTTAATTTGCATGTAAGCACAATGTAACAGAACTGTCCTGTCAGACGAAATCAAACACACAGCAAAAGTATTCAAAATCCAATTCAACATCAGATTGCAGTTCAGCACTACTAGTATTGGACATGATTAAGGTCTGAACAGTACGTATGTTAATGTGTGTTTTTCAATAGCAAAATGATGCCTGCTTGTTAAACGCAACTGTTACCAAACTCATGGACTTAAAGAAGAAGGATCTGAATGACAAATTTGTTATATGTTTGAGCAAATGCATCAAACACTTCCCACCTCTGCTAGATCGGTAAGTTGAACAGCATGTCCAGCGTTTTTTTTATTAGTTGCAGCCGGCTATGCAGACTTCCAGATAACTGTGTCAATGTGTTTTTACCAGATTCGTCAATCATGTTTTTTATCTGCTGCCAAAACTACATGGCATGTTGAAGACTTACTGCCTGGATTGTGTGCTCACCCGTGCTGATGTCATTCCGGATATCTTCCTGCACCTCAAGACCAAGGGCTTTACTCAGATTATGGCCCAAAGGTGTGTGTAGTGTTTGATTTCATACAAAAAATGTTTGCATGTGCAGTGTATACATTAACCAGATGACACACTTGTAGAACTTGTGACCTGGCTGGGCATCCACACAAACACAATTGGCCGTGTTTGAGGAAGGGAGGGTCGGATGGTGGTGGTCATGGTAATTTTGGTAATAGGAAAACCCTAGTGCTACATGAATCTGTTCATAATCACATTTCCTTCAATATAATAGCATATATGCATATGCTTTGCTGTAACATACACTATATGGTCAAAAGTACATGGACACCTGACCGTGAGCCTCTCTGAAATCCCATTTCAAAAGCATGTATAATGTAAAGTTGGCTTTGTAGTGGATAATATAAAATTGGTTTTGTAGTGCAGCTGTAACAGTCTTCTGGCAAGACGTTTCACAAAACTTTGGAATATGTCTGTGGGAATTTAGTCAAAAGATTATGTTTCCGGTACTGATGAACAGGAAGACCTGGCTTGCATTATTGTTTCTTTCTGCAAGGGAAAAAAGGCCTATTGGGATTGAGGTCATGGCTCCATAAAGGACACTGGAGTTCCTTTACACCAACCGTGCCAATCATGTCTGCATGTCGGCCCGCGGCTGGTCAGTAGCAGGGCTGAACTTCACACTTGCAAGCTCGAGATCTCAGCACAGTTGGTCTAGCGTGTTTTCATTGCTTTACCGCTTGCCCGAAACATGATTCAGGGTTTGGCGCCAATCATAATTTTTCCTTCTGCTGCTGTAGCTGTTTGTATTTTACAATGCCTATTATTGTTTGAATGGTTTATAATTATTATTTTTTTTATTTTGTTTTTATGCATTTTCTCCCCCTTTTTCCCCCGACTTTTAGCGCGTCCAATTGCCCGATTGCGTCATGCCTCCTCTCCACTAATGCCAGCCCAGCATTAGTGATTAAGGAGATTAATTATCTGATTAAGGAGAACGAAGCTAACCCACGCCCCCTCCGACACGTGGGTAGCAGCCTTATGCATTTTGTCACCTTCACTAGACGGGATCAGCTGCGGATCAGCTCTGTGTACGGAGAGACACACCCTGATCCGCACTCCTTCCTCGTCTCTGTGCAGGTGCCATCAACCAGCCAGCAGAGGTCATAGTTGCATCAGTCATGAGAGAGTCCCTATTTGGCTTAATGCCCCACCCCTATATGAACAACAGGCTAAACGTTGTTCATGTGGCTGCTCAGCCCAGACGACAGGCAGAGCTGAGACTCGATACGATGTATTCAAAATCCCAGCTTTGGTGTGCTAGCGTGTGTTTTTACTGCTGCGCCACCTGAGCGGCCTTTATAATTGTTAACAACAGGTATAATTTTACACTGGTAATGTTAAAATGTTTCAAAGCCTCTTTAGTGTCGCTGCTTATGAGCCTTTAAACAGCGATGGAAACTTCTTTCATAGCTGTCCGAACCAAGAAGATCTAGCCCATCCCAGAACACCTGGGAGTTATTTCTTACAGTTGTATTTTGCCACTGAATGGTTGAATTTACTGTCGTTTTAATGTCACACTGTGACTTTTCTTGTTGTCCCTCAGAGATGAGGCAAGGCAGCGGGTGTGTCTGGACATTGTACATAAGATCCTGGGGATTCTAAAGCCAGATGAGCTGAAGCAGATTTTAGGGGCAGTCTGCGCCTTTGTCTCTCACCCATCACCTGCATGCAGAGAGAGGATGTATGCCATCCTGATGTGGATCCAGGATAACTACAGGTCTATTCTATTAGTCTATTCACTCTGACTCTTTAACCAGCTCTTTGGAATCTTCTCTTTTTACTGTGCGATTGTTAGTCATAGATCTTTTTTCTTTATTTATTTATTTTACAGTGATCCTGAGAGCAGAGCAGACAATACATGTGTAGAAGTACTTGATACAGCTAAGGAAACACTCCTCCAGGGTCTAACGGAGGAGAATCTGGGCTTACAGTGAGTATTGCACACAGCGTTAGACTATTGTTCTGTTTATTCTGCAGTCTCACTTAGCCAGCATCGCTCTAATACAGAGATGTTAGAAGCATCTTTGGAAAATTAAGAGGTGCAACTTTGAAACTCTGAAAAAATTGTCTATTTATTTGTTTCCACCGTCCTTCATTCTGTCAGAATTATGGTTGTTCAGCATCACCTTTAAACACTGTAATACTGTGACATCTGTATCCAAGCTGATCTAATACTAAAGCATTTAACCATTGTGCTTTAATCCATTGACTTGTAATTGTTTCTGAAGGTTGTACGTACGAAACTTCTGGAGTCACGAGAGCCGTTTACCATCTGCTACGCTGGACCGAATGCTTAAAGTGCTGGACTCTCTGTACTCATCCCGCATCGAGGAACGCTTCCTTAGCCTGGCTACAGACTTACTGCTGGAAATGACCAGTCAGAGTCCCGACTACACGCGCAACATGTTTGAGTTCCCACTGTCCGAGTGCACATTTCAGGTATTCATGTCACAGTTTCAATTACACAACCATTTGTTATGATATTTAAAGAGAGGGCGCTGTTTTTGTTTGTTATTAAAGTCCACACCATCCCACTTAATATGGACAGGAAGTGGACGGGTTAGCATGGGCTTTTTGCTTGGACTATGACTGCAGAGCTGCACACAAAGAAGGGTTTTATGCACAGTGTGACACATTTTCCAATCACTATTATTAAAATGATCTGCAATTTAAACTACAGTCTATTTTTCTTTGTTAGCCTTTGTTTTTTCTCTGATTTTAATGATGGTAGTTTGTTTATACACAAGGTGGGGGCGGCACGGTGGCTCGGTGGGTAGCACTGTCGCCTCACAGCAAGAAGGTCCTGGGTTCGAACCCCAGGTGGGGCGGTCCGGGTCCTTTCTGTGTGGAGTTTGCATGTTCTCCCCGTGTCTGCGTGGGTTTACTCCAGGTGCTCCGGTTTCCTCCCACAGTCCAAAGACATGCAAGAGAGGTGAATTGAAGATATAAAATTGTCCATGACTGTGCTTGATATAAACTTGTGAATTGATAAACCTTGTGTAATGAATAACTACCGTTCCTGTCATGAATGTAACCAAAAGTGTAAAAACATGACGTTAAAATCCTAATAAACAAACAAACAAACACAAGGTGGCGAACATCCTCCATATGCAACTTGACCCATGCTCGCTGCAGCAACTTTGTTAGTTGTTGGACATTTTGCAGGCGAGTGGGAGCGGATTACACAACCCAAATACACTGATCAGCCATAACATTAAAACCACCTCCTTGTTTCTACACTCACTGTCCATTTGATCATCTCCACTTACCATATTGAAGCACTTTGTAGTTCTACAATTACTGACTGTAGTCCATCTGTTTCTCTACATAATTTTTTTAGCCTGCTTTCACCCTGTTCTTCAATGGTCAGGACCCCCACAGGACCACTACAGAGCAGGTATTATTTAGGTGGTGGATGGTTCTCAGCACTGCAGTGACACTGACATGGTGGTGGAGTGTTAGTGTGTGTTGTGCTGGTATGAGTGGATCAGACACAACAGCGCTGCTGGAGTTTTTAAATACCATGTCCACTCACTGTCCACTCTATTAGACACTCCTACCTAGTTGGTCCACCTTGTAGATGTAAAGTCAGAGACGATCACTCATCTATTGCTGCTATTTGAGTTGGTCATCTTCTAGACCCTCATCAGTGGTCACAGGACGCTGCCTACGGGGCGCTGTTGGCTGGATGTTTTTGGTTAGTGGACTATTCTCAGTATTCTCACTATTGTCAGTGTCACTGCAGTGCTGAGAATGATCCACCACCTAAATAATACCTACTTTGTAGTGGTCCTGGGAGAGTCCTGACCATTGAAGAACAGCATGAAAAGGGGCTAACAAAGCATGCAGAGAAACACATGGACCACAGTCAGTAATCGTAGAACTACAAAGTGCTTCTAAATGGTAAGTGGAGCTGATAAAATGGACAGTGAGTGTAAAAACAAGGAGGTGGTTTTAATGTTATGGCTCATCAGTGTATGTTCAATAGAGTTGCAGTCAGGCGAGTTTGGGGGCCAAGGCAGTGTGGAGAATACATTGTCATGTTTCTCCAACCATTCCTGAGTGATCTGAGCCCGATGACATGAGGCATTGACCTGTTGCAAAATCATACTGTTGTCGGGAAAGACCTCCTGAAGATATGGGTGCAGATGGTCAGTTAACAGGTCCTTATAGCATTCACCATTCAAGGATTGTGGTAAGATGACTAACGGTCCTAGGGCATACCAAGAGAATGCTCCCCAGACCATTACACCACCACCACTGGCCTGTAGCACTCCAACGTTGCAACCAGGAGATGAGGCTTCATACGGTCTTTACCAGGTGTGGACCTGTCCATCAGCATGTCTCAGCAGGAAACAGGACTAGTCACACCAGACGACTGTCTTTCATGTATTCAAGGTCCATTGATGTCTTTCTATGACCCATGTTAGGCATTGGTTATGATGACAGGTGGTCAACATCGGCACACGTGGTTGGTTGTGCTTGTTCACTGTTGTACTGGTGGGTGAGCTGTTTTACTGTGGCACATTGTTGCTGCGATACCAATCGCGATGCTCGCCTCTCGGATCGGCTGGCCGCTGTGTGACCTTCGGCTGGGTGTTTGTTGGTTATGGTACACCTGTGATACCGTGGTATGGGATCAGCCCACAAGTGCAGCTGTCCCGGGCTCCAACTATTGAATGGGGAATGGGGTTTGTAACTTAGTTCCCTAGTTAGAATTGTTTTATCCCTGGTTTTTTATCAAGTTTAGTTTAATGATTATTTGTTAAATAACATAGGCAATTGGAAATAGTTATCTACTTCCTCTTTTTTACATTTAATCTGCCTGCAGGATTACACAATTGACTCTAACTGGCGTCTGCGGAGCACCGTCCTCACCCCCATGTTCATGGAAACCCAAATGACCCAGGCAGCAGGCTCACAGGGGTCGGGGAGTGCAGGGATGCAGCCAGCCAGCATGAAGGGTCAAATCCGAGCAACCCAGGCCTCTCTCGAGTTCTCCCAGACTCAGGCTCCTGGAGCAGGTATTAACAGTTATGCTTCCAGTTGCAGCTGACTACTTCTGTTCTGTCTTTACTGTGCTTTACTATATGTGTTATAGGCCACGCCAGCCCACATTTCCCAATAAATGAGTTGATCGTATTCTGTTTCAGGTCGACGTTATAACTGGTTGACAGGAAGCAGTGTGGACACACTAGCAGATTACTCGCTATCTTCTGACTCTGCTTCGTCCCTGCTGGTGTTTGAAAAGAAAAGAGCGGAACGGCCTGCAACTTGGAGAGCTGTGGGCTCCGATTTTGGATCCAAACGACTGACTGCCTCTACCGATGAGACAGACAGTCGCAGTGCAGGTCAGCTAACACTCATTAGAACAAGCACACATAATCCAGTGTGACTGGGTTGCCTAATATTGCATTATAGTGAAATGTACATTATAATGAAATGTATTTTAAAACAGCTGAACGGGAACGACGTGCCGATATTCTAAGGCTGAGGCGACGGTTCCTAAAGGACAAAGAAAAGGAGAACATCAAGTTTGCACAGAGAGAAATCCAGTCCCAAAGAACAGAAAGGGTAAAAATCACATAGAACTGGCTGGTCTGTGTTTTATTTGTCGCTACACATTGTTTTGCTGTAACTTTGTTTTCTGTTGTGTTGAGTAGGAAAAAAGGGCAGAGCAGAAATTAAGGCAAGAAGCTCAGATCACCTTGTACCGTAGCTACAGGGTGGGAGATCTGCCTGACATTCAGATTCAGTACAGCAGTCTTATTGCACCCTTACAGGCCCTGGCACAGGTAAGCACTTCCACTTACAGCCAGCACTACAAAGTATGAGTTTTATCAGCATTTTATGAGAACATTTATTGATCATGGGTTAAAATCGCTGGTCTAGATGTGCCATTTACAGCCATTCAAAAGCTGTTTTAAGTGAATGGGCACAAAGTCCTTCAGACATACTTTAAAATCTTGTGAGAAGCCTTCTCAGAAGATCTAAAAAGATCACATAGCAGTCACTCCATTTTAATACCATTTTTTTTTTTAAATGGGATGTCCAGCAAGCTGATGGTCAGGTGTCCAAATACTTTTGACCATACACTGTACCTATAGCCTATTTTGGTTCTTTGAGAATGGGCAAATACTTGATTTGTCCACCTTAAAAGTGCAAAGGTCAACGGATGGGCACGACAAAAGATTCAGATTCAGTTGTTCAGTCAGATCTTGCGAAATAGATCCAGGTGGGAAAGTTAGTATTACCAGTTACACAAGCTCTGCAAGCATTAGCAGTTAGGGACAGTGGTAGCCTAGTGGGTAGAGCTTTGGGCTATCAACTGAAAGGTTGAGATTTCGAATCCCAGCTCTGCTATGCAGCCACTGTTGGGCCCTTGTGCAAGGCCTTTAACCCTCTCTGGGGGCTTCGTTTGATGGCTGACCCTGCGCTCTGACCCCAGCTTCCAATCAAGAATTTCATTATACTGTACAGCTGTATATGTATATATGACAAATAAAGGCATTCTATTCTATTCAGTGAATTTTTTTCTTTTAATTTTAAGCTGTTGTGGGCCCATATAAAAGCATTAGCAGAAATCTAATAAACAATACTTTCTGTCATCCTTGCTGAAAGCAAAAGAATAATATCATAACCTGTGTCAAGGGGTTCAGAGACAAAGATTTTAGACACAGGTGTGGACCGATAAGGATGAGAACCGCTTATGTAAAATACTTTAATTGCACACAATCATTTATTTAACAGCCTGCATACATTAGTCAAGGCCATTCTGAAATGGTATAGGTTGCTACCTGTCAGGTACAGTGAAAATACTCTAATAACCTCAGGCTCACTCTTGGAGGATAAGCTTGTGTGTACTCAGGAATAACATTAATTACTCTAGCAAAATGTATTCATGTACTTACATTGTACACTGTTGAATCTTCATGATGTAATCTTACTTAAAGAACACATCAGTCTGCAATACAATACAGGCAAGATTTTAGTGGCATTCTGCCCTATAGTGGGACCTAATAATCTGTTTCACATTTAACCATATGTGTTGTATATAACTGCGTCTTTGCAGAGGGATGCCACACTGGCCAAGCAACTGTTCAGTTCCCTGTTTTCTGGCGTTCTGGTTGAGCTGGAGAGATCACATCCTTCTAAAGAGCAAGTGGGGATCCTGAAGGATCTGCTGCAGAACATGAACAACTTTCTGTACAACAGCACTACGTATTTCCCGCCCTTTGTTGCTTGTGTGCAGGTAAGTGCACATTCTAACTACTAGAGTAAATGAATCTGTGGACCATGTACAGTATGCTGAATTTGACATAATGAGCCATGATGGCCAACTGTTCTGTTGGTATGAACAAATAAAGAAGGAAATGCAGGTCATTGCCAAGTTCGGTTTATTGGGAATATCTGTAAGCATTATAGGACTGAACATGCTTAAAATGCTAATCAGCTGATGCCACTCTAAGGCTTTCATGTGATAAACGTATTGCGCTTCACATGTTGCCACACATGCTACACATCAAGCTTGAAATAATAAACACTACTGGCAGTATTGACAGTTTCTTCCCATGCAGTTTTGTATGAAATGTACTTTAGTTTAAATCAAGAAAACTCTGTGTCATCATTTAAAGACAAGAGAAGATAAAACCCCAGCAAAAGAATAAAGAGGATTCATAAAACTGTGTAGTCCAATGACAAATTAAATCATATTGAAGAGCTTCAAAGCCACACCAAGCGAATCCAGGATGAGAAAACTAGTTCTGGTTATCTAGGCAAACACCGTCTCACTGCTTCACAGCTTACTAGTCACCGCCAGACACACCAAGGATGACGCATAGACCAATCGGCCATGCCAGAATAACCCACCAACACCTGATAAAAGGAGAAAAAAAACAACCTGTGAAATCTGCCAAACACCCATTAAGATAAAGATAAAAGAAATTCTTACACAAGACAACACAAGAACGGTATAACCTACCTCACAGCCATACAAACGTAAATACAGTATATAATGGACCCAAAATATAAAGGCAAGATACAATAAGCAGAATTAAACATAATACGGATCATGCCATAAAATTACACAAACATGGTGTTAAAATCCAAACAAACGGGATAATCCGCTAGCACACCAGCGCAGAGATTCTGAATTCCTTGGTTCGAAACTCGGCATTGCCACCAGTTGGCTGGGCGCCATCTAGCGGGGAGAGAATGAGTATGTGGACGGGGTCTTCAAACACTGTGTAAGGACCATTATTGGCGGATAGAGGCGCCTGTGCAGAGTGCAAGGGTGTAAGGTGGTTCCGTTAAGGGCTGCACACGGGTCAGTGGAGACGTGAGCAGCAATATACCCTCCTCTGCAAAAAATTTCCAGCAGCGGAAGACAAATTGACTACACTAAATTGGGAGAAAATGGGAGAAACATACATACATATATGAAATTAGTTCGTAATTAGTTATGTAAAATTTTTATCTCGATTAATTTTTTTCATCGCGATTTACATTTTAACACGTTAATCGCGTTAATAAACGCAATTAACGACAGCCCTAATATATATGTATATATAATGTCATGCTAGATTTAAGGTCGAATATTCAGGATTTTGTGAAACAGAAAGCAAAGCACAGATATGGTGAAATGTGATTCTTACTATTACATCATATGAACAGGTTGTCCCATTGATGGTGCTTTAAAAAGCAGCAAACTGGCTTAAAGTTCAATCAGATCAGAACAAAATGTGCACAGATGCTTTATGCTCAAGGTAGTGCAGCGGCCTAACAATAGCACAGCCGACGCAAAAGCAATTTTGTCAATGCAACCCAAAACCAAAAAAAAATGTTTGTATACTTTTTTTATTCTTAGTGTTCCACTCCAAAACAGTAAATATTTCATAGTTTCAATATTTCTTTTCAGAAAATGCTGATAATTTTAAAACTGTTTAGCCGCATTATGGATTTTATATTTTACTGAAATATTTTGTCGGCCTCATTCCAAAACCATTAAACAAATAAATAAAAATTCTTCACAGGACATGTGTTACCAGCACAAGGCCCTGCTGCATGTACAGCCTGCCAGTGTCAGTACCAGCTGTTTGGCCAGCTTGCAGCAGCCAGTGGGTATTCTTCTTCTGGAGGAAAGCCTGCAACACTCCAGCAACATGCCTGAAGAGCCTCCCTCCAAGCGGGCACGGGGCAGAAGGGAGATGCCCCCTGACACAGAGCGCTGGATTCATTTAGCAAAGTAGGTTCAGCTGACATCACCAAAATTTCTCATGATGTGCTTTTTTGCTTCTGTTTTTTGGTTGTTTTTAGAGTTATGTTATGATGTCCATCCTCATCTTTCAAATCTGGCTCTGTTGTCTTTCTCTTTTTTTTAGGTTGTATAGGTCTTTGGGGGATTATGATGTTGTAAGGGGCATCTTTGGTGGGAAGGTTGGCACAAAGCCCATCACATGCACTGCACTGCAGTCAGAAGCAAAAAGTGACTACGCAGAGGCAGTAAAGCTATACAATGAGGTATTGCTTTATACAGTATTATTTTGAAATGTTTTTAGGATACTAATAAATACTAATTTATTAAATAAATAAAAATGCTAGTGCATAGTTGTGGGCTGAATTATGGAGTAGTGAGCTTTATTTCTTTTGTAAGTTTGTATGGTGTCGTTACATTCTGTTTGTAACATGTTTAGAAAATCTAATTCTTCTTAAAGCTCTAAACTGAGTTTGTTATTCTGAAGCAGAGATGTTCACAAGTCACAAAATACGAGTCCGAGTCAAGTCCTGAGTCTTTAGGCTAGAGTCTGAGTCAAGTCACGAGTCAATATAATATACACAAAACATACAGTGTATCACAAAAGTGAGTACACCCCTCACATTTCTGCAAATATTTCATTATATCTTTTCATGGGACAACACTATAGACATGAAACTTGGATATAAGTTAGAGTAGTCAGTGTACAGCTTGTATAGCAGTGTAGATTTACTGTCTTCTGAAAATAACTCAACACACAGCCATTAATGTCTAAATAGCTGGCAACATAAGTGAGTACACCCCACAGTGAACATGTCCAAATTGTGCCCAAATGTGTCGTTGTCCCTCCCTGGTGTCATGTGTCAAGGTCCCAGGTGTAAATGGGGAGCAGGGCTGTTAAATTTGGTGTTTTGGGTACAATTCTCTCATACTGGCCACTGGATATTCAACATGGCACCTTATGGCATAGAACTCTCTGAGGATGTGAGAAATAGAATTGTTGCTCTCCACAAAGATGGCCTGGGCTATAAGAAGATTGGCCAAGGTCATACAGCGGTTTTCCAGGACCGGTTCCACTCGGAACAGGCTTCGCCAGGGTCGACCAAAGAAGTTGAGTCCACGTGTTCGGCGTCATATCCAGAGGTTGGCTTTAAAAAATAGACACATGAGTGCTGCCAGCATTGCTGCAGAGGTTGAAGACGTGGGAGGTCAGCCTGTCAGTGCTCAGACCATACGCCGCACACTGCATCAACTCGGTCTGCATGGTCGTCATCCCAGAAGGAAGCTGACGCACAAGAAAGCCAGTAAACAGTTTGCCGAAGACAAGCAGTCCAAGAACATGGATTACTGGAATGCCCTGTGGTCTGACGAGACCAAGATAAACTTGTTTGGCTCAGATGGTGTCCAGCATGTGTGGCGGCGCCCTGGTGAGAAGTACCAAGACAACTGTATCTTGCCTACAGTCAAGCATGGTGGTGGTAGCATCATGGTCTTGGGCTGCATGAGTGTTGCTGGCACTGGGGAGCTGCAGTTCATTGAGGGAAACATGAATTCCAACATGTACTGTGACATTCTGAAACAGAGCATGATCCCCTCCCTTCGAAAACTGGGCCTCATGGCAGTTTTCCAACAGGATAACGACCCCAAACACAACCTCCAAGATGACAACTGCCTTGCTGAGGAAGCTGAAGGTAAAGGTGATGGACTAAACCCAATTGAGCACCTGTGGCTCATCCTCAAGTGGAAGGTGGAGGAGTTCAAGGTGTCTAACATCCACCAGCTCCGTGATGTCATCATGGAGGAGTGGAAGAGGATTCCAGTAGCAACCTGTGCAGCTCTGGTGAATTCCATGCCCAGGAGGGTTAAGGCAGTGCTGGATAATAATGGTGGTCACACAAAATATTGACACTTTGGGCACAATTTGGACATGTTCACTGTGGGGTGTACTCACTTATGTTGCCAGCTATTTAGACATTAATGGCTGTGTGTTGAGTTATTTTCAGAAGACAGTAAATCTACACTGCTATACAAGTTGTACACTGACTACTCTAAGTTATATCCAAGTTTTATTTCTATAGTGTTGTCCCATGAAAAGATATAATAAAATATTTGCAGAAATGTGAGGGGTGTACTCACTTTTGTGATACACTGTATATTGGAAATGTAGCATAAAAAATAAACAAATAGTATGTAAGTTCAGATAAAAAACAACAGATTAGCGACTGTATTTTGCCATTTTGCTTAGTGCCTTTACTTTCCTAGGTACCAGTTAAAAGCTTAAACTGATACGTTTTGTTTTCATTGCAAAACAAAAGCGCACGATAAATCAAGGCACAGTGGCCAAAATCCAAAACACAGCAAAAAAAATCATAACCACTGCTTACCTTAGCTTATGTTCTTAAATTAAATTATGTTCTTATTAAATTTTTAACTGTGTTGTCCCATTAGGAATATAATCCATTATATTGTAAATGTGCTTATAATTAAAAACCTCCAAACTTTTCCCACTTGTGGAGTAAAACACGAACCCGTTAGAAAGCCAATCAAGCGTTTCATCATCTGTGTGACGTTGCAAAATAAATAAATACAAATAACAGCATTTCTTACTAAAAATTAAAATCAGAAGGTCCGATTGGTTCAGAAAGCGGTTCTTACAATCATTAGCGCCAATTCTGTAGGAGCATTTCATTCACACCAGCTGTTCCAGTGAAGTGCACTACGTAGGGTATTCCACCATTTTAAGTGAGATTCCAAAGGTAGGGAGCGACTCTTCATCGCTACGCCAGAAGCTGGCTGGAACATTTACTCATTGCGTGCGTTGCGGGTTAAAACGGCCAGAGCGTTATTAGAGAGCAGAAAATGACACGATCAGAATGATGTCGGATCATATATATATAATTGTCGCACGTAACTAATGTTAACACATGCTGCTGACTTTTGTTGTCTACAAGTCATTTTTTGCGAGTCACGAGTCATTTTAAACGAGTCACAGACTCGAGTCCCCATTTCTGTTCTGAAGGTGGTAACACCCTTGAAAAATTAGCGGTTGATGGTAATAGCATTTGCATTCTTTCAGTAATACATACCGACTAAAGCAATCACACAAATACAGCTTTTTTAAATAGAAGGTTATAGCATCGGCCACTTATCAACCCTGTTATTAGATCATTATTTCTGCTTTTATTTATAAAGAGAAACAGTGGGCACAAATGCATCATCAGCAGATCATACTATACCATGAGAGTATCTGGAGGAAATACATGTCCTACTGCTTAATCCTGTTCAAATCTTGCTTAATTTTGCCTTTTTGCACTGTAGGCACCTGATTGTTTGTTAGAAAAATATCTAACATTGTTTGCCTGTGTTTTTTTTAAATAGGCACTGAACACAGAGGAGTGGAAGGATGGGGACCCAACTGATGCAGAGAAGGACTTTTGGGAGATTGCAGCTCTGGAGGCCTATAATCACCTCACTGAGTGGAAGTCTCTGCAGTACTGTGCTACAGTTAACATAGATGACAGCTCCCCAGTCAACCTGGACAAGATGTGGGATGATCCATTTTATCAGGTGAAATTTGACTTGAACGCTTAACGCTGTATGATTGCAAGAAATATTGTACAGTATTGTGTTACATGCGTGGTGCATCCTTTCCAGGAAACGTACCTGCAGCACATGATGCGCAGTATGCTGAAGCAGTTGCAGCTGGGCCAGAGGAGCCAGGATCTGCTAAGCTTTGTGGATGCTGCTATGAAGGTGGAGCAACGGAAACTGGTGATGGAGACGCACTATAGTCAGGACCTCAGTCTGCTCTACATCCTGCAAGAAGACTACGACCGAGCAAAATACTATGCCAACAATTGCATGCAGGTCTTCATGCAGGTCAGTGTTGGGGCTGGGTAGAGAGAGATATTAGCTGACTTTGGAAGTTAATGAATGTAAGACTTTTTACCTGCACATAACTGTATTGTGGATATTAAATATTATGTATGTATGGAAAATATATGAAGATACAAATCCTACTTTGCTGTGAATTCTTTAGTTGCTTGTATAGTCAGAGTTGATATAGCAGGTGCTCGGTGGCGCAGACAGTATGGCCTGAAATTATGGTTAAACCATTGATGCTTTAGCTTTAGAGCATAGGCAATCCTCAGTGCTTTGTTTACCCAACCTCGCTGTCAGGCCAAAATCGTAAAGACTGCATCAATAAAGGATCTAGTATGTACAGTATGAAATAGCATAATGCACAGTGATATTTGCACAGTTTGTTCTCATCTTTACTTGGTCTATTCGAGGGAACATTAAATGTATGAAAACTCATCACATTTGACTGTCATTACACATTATGAAGGGTATACAGGACTAAAGGAATAACTGACTCTTAACACTGTATCATACAGAACTACTCCAGTATCGACCCACTGCTAAACCGCAGTCGTTTGACGATCCTTCAATCAGTCCAAGCTTTGACTGAAATCCAGGACTTCCTGCAGTACATCACAGGAGAAAGTAAGCAGGCTAATGTATTTAACAAGGTTTTGAAGCCAAATGTTTATAGACTGACTGCATCTGTACTTTTTTTTACATGTAATAGTTCTGTTAAGGTACACTAAGATACTCCTAATTATTGCTTTTAAATGTTTTTAGCAACATCAGTTGCAAATGGGTGTCTGAACTCAATTAAAAAATTAATGAAATACTAATGTTTCAGCATGACTGTACCCATGTGCAAAAAGCAGGACAATGAAGACATGGCTTGGCCAGTTTGTTCTGGAGGAGCACAACTGTATTTGAGCAGTTGTATACCTGTGGGATGAATTGGACCAAGCCATGCCATGTAATAAATGGGCACTCCAAAATTTTATGGAAAGCATTCTTAGAAGAGCGGAGGCAGTTAATGCTGCAAAAACTTATATTAATGACATACTAATAACTATGGTTTTAGAATAGGCTGCCTTACATGCTCATGGTGGGTTGTTCACATATTTAGGCTATTTTTTGTATGTTGGTAAGTGTGTATTAATTCAGTCTATAACCCTGTCTCTTTTATTCCCTCTTCTTCTAGTCTCAGTGTGTTCTCTGAAAAGGGTAATCAAGCGGTGGACCAGTTGCTACCCTGATGCTAAAGTTGACCCGATGAATGTGTGGGATGACATTATCACATCCCGGTGAGATCATCTGGCAGTGCATTTTTATGACTGATACAGGGTGCAAATCCCCAGCGGTGCTTTTGGCCGATTGGCTGTCTACGTACAGACTTGATTTGCTATGTCTGTGGTGAGTTGGGGGTTTGGATTGTGGCAAAGGCTTTGCGATGGATTGGGGATCTCTCCAGTGTGTTATGGAATTGCTTCTGGTGATTCCAGAGAAACTGGAGCCACTGCAAAACTGACCAGGATAAAGAAGTAAAAAGAAAGTGAAAAATGAAATGCAGAATTGAAATAAAAAAAACACTTGCAGCAGCAGCGGGAAGGGACCCTGACCAGTTTCCATCTCATTCCATTCCATTTAACAATTTAATATTGGTTGAGCCGCTCAGGTGGCGCAGCGGTAAAACACACGCTGTTCACCAGAGCTGAGATCTCGAATACATCGTATCGTATCTTGGCCCTGCCTGCCGGCTGAGCAGCCACATGAACAACGATTGGCCTGTTGTTCAGATAGGGGCGGGATTAAGCCGGATGGGGACTCTCTCTCAGACTAGTGCGATTACGACCTCTGCTGGCTGGTTGGTGGCGCCTGCACGGAGATGGGAAAGGAGTGCGGTAGAGGGTGTGGCTCTCCATACACAGCGCTCTACTGCACTGCACTCATCAAGTGTAGGTGATAAGATGTTCGATTGCTGTGCACGTGTCGGAGGGGGCGTGGGGCAGCCTCGTCCTCCCCAATCAGGAGCAGGGACCAGCATTAGTGAGAGGATGATTGACGGGCAGAAATCGGATGCGCTAAAGTGGGAGAAAAAGGGGAAAATAAATAAATATTGGTTTTAATCTAATCTATATTTTCTCTGGACCATTTGTTTCTTCCTGGATAAGATCTTGGAAAAGCTCAGCTCTTCTCCTGCGAACAGTATGGAAGTAGATGATAGAGAAAAAGGGGGGGGGTAAAAATGGGTTTAATCTGGTTTTAATCTAATCTATATTTTCTCTGGACCAGTTGTTTCTTCTTGGATAAGATCTTGGAAAAGCTCAGCTCTTCTCCTGCAAACAGTATGGAAGTAGATGGTGCTGAGCAGGACAGCATGGAAGACTTAGGAGCCTTGGTGAAGGACTGCAAGTTTAATATGAAACTCTGCATGGCAGATAGTGCCTGGAGACAGGTACTTTATCTTGCTTTTGTATTTAATCCTATAATCAGTCATCAATCATATCAATACAAAAGACTTTATGGTTTTATTGTACAAATAATTTTTCAGAGAGTTTAGTCACTCATGCCTAAGTGGAATTTATGGTAATCTGTACCTAGAATTTTCCATTGATTAACAGTTCAAGGGATTTCATTCAGTTAAAGCAATTAATGTTTTTATGTAGCTGCTGATGTTTAATTTCTCTTGCACTACATATGTATTAAAATAATTTTAACAGAGGCTGGATGAATATTATAATTCATTATGGTATGAATATTCCATGTGATTTATACTGTTTTCCACCAGTACCAAATTTGACACAGAAAATAACTTTTATCAATCAGCTTTCGATGCTCGATTGTGTAAATAGGCAATGTGCTTAAAGCAAATCTTACACGCTGGTGCCCAGGTGGCACAGCGGGATATTCTGCTAGCACACCAGAGCCGAGATTCTGAACTCATCGGTTCGAAACTTGGTGTTGCTACCGGTCAGCTGGGCGCCATCTAGCGGGCATAATTGGCAGTGCCTGCAGGGCAGGATGACCGGACTATGTGGGTGGGGGCTTCAGACGCTGTGTAAGGACCCTGATTGGCAGATAGAAGCACCTGTGCAGAATGCATAGGTGAAAAAGGGTTCCATTAAGGGCTGCATGTGGGTCGGAGGAGGCGTGAGCAGCAATATTCCCACCTCGACTGCAGTCAGGGATCCCACAGCAGCAGAAGACAAATTGACTACGCTAAATTGGGAGAAAATGCATAAATAAAATAAATAAAAAATCTTGCACTCCACGTTTGAGGCACATTAGATATTGGTATATGGGTAGGAAATCTTTTTTTTTTTTTTTTTTTTTTTTTTTTTTTCACTGAATCAAAATTATTTATTAATACTAAAGTTTGTTTTGTTTTTTTAATAAAACAATCTTTTGGTAGAACAACTTTTCCGTGGCCACCAAGCTGTTGAAAGAGCTACACAGGGAGGCGAAGACTGAGAAGGACTGGCTGCAGCACTGGGTTCACTGCTTTAGCCGCTTCACACAGCGTAGGAGCCATAGTCTGGGTCCTGCAGAGCAAATCAGCTCCTTGCTCAAGACTGTACCACTGCTCGGTAGGAACTAGCGTACATTAATGATGGCCTGATAAAATACTAAATGAATCACAATTAAGAGCTGGTTTGTGTGTGTCTACCTGTGTATGTGTCGAGTAGAGGAGATTGAGAGGCAGGGTGAAGGCTGCATTGGCAAGGTGTTTAGGGACCAAAGGATACTGCTGGGCACCAACCTTGACCTTTTGGCTTGTGCTGTGCACCGCAGTCCTTCGACTTTGGAGGCCCTTGGAGAGGAGAAGGCACAGAAAGTGCTACAACTTTCTGGGGCTTCTGATTATCATCAGGTAGTGGTTTTGTTTTACATTGCTTGAAAATGTTTACTTGGGTAACACTATTTACCACATTACTCAACGTAAGCCAGTAATGAAGATACATTGCTAATGTGATACATTGCCCAACTTTTTTCGTTTTGTAATTAGTAGTAAGCATTACTATTTAAAGTATTCTTTACATGTTAAGTGAGCATCACTGCATGTAGGTGATCATCTCAGTTGAAGTTTTTTTTGTTTTATATGGATTGATTAAAAAACAATAACTACAATTTAACCAAGACATGCAAAAAATGGTGCAATTAAGTGTACAAATAAAACACTACCACATGTAGATTTTTTTAACAGCCAAAACTGACTTTTTAAAAAAGAAAATCACCTGACTTTAAATAACATAAAATCAAATGAAGTGCTGAATTAAAAGAGGCAAGTGGCAATATTTCACAATCGGAAGAATGGAAGTTTGAATCAGAGCTCTGCCATGCAGCCACTGTTGGGCCCTTGAGCAAGACCCTTAACACTCTGGGCTCCAGGGGTCGCCATACGATGGCTGGATATTATTTGGATTATTTAGATTATTGTCAATAATAATAATGGCAATTATTTGTTTTTGTAACAATACAAATGGGTTTTTAACAATACAATTGGGTATTTTTTAAAACAAAATACTGACTACAGTTGTACATTTAGCAAATGATGGTGGTACATAAATGAGCTGCAGCGATCGTTTTTGTTTTTATATACAATCAGTTATTTCTCAATATTCATCTGAAAACATAGACTATAAAAAACATTAAATTAAAAGTTTTTTTCTTTAATGGGAAATGACCCTGGACCAGTAGCAAAAATCCAAAACAGCAATAACTCTCACTATAAAAATATACTTGCTGATATACAGTATTCCCTTATGTATTAAGTATGTTGCTAGATGGTTTACAGTCAATTAAGAGGTCAGATTAGAAGGTGTATCACTTGATTCTTTTTAGTTTTTATAATTACAATTAGCATAGTTTTCAAAAAAAAAAACAAGGTACTTGATTTGCCATCACAAAGTAATCAGCTGCATTTAGAAAGCTAGTAAATCCACATCACTGCCGACTGCACCACAGTAGCAGCGTTTATCAGGCAAAAATTCTAAAACTGATGCTTGCAGCAATTTTGTGATGATCAAGGCCTCAAGAGTATCATCTATTATTTTTTTAGCTTAACACAGCACTTACCTGTCTCACCTAATTGAAATCATAAAACCACAACCCAGCTTAGTAAGTTCAATTCCCAATTAAATTACTTTATCAAAATGAATTATGCATTAAGAAAAAGGCCAAAACAAATGTCTCTCTTATATAAAATGTCAGGTGGTGGAAGGGCTGCAGACGCATGCTCTGGATCTTTTAAGGAGTGCTGCATGTAAGGCTGAGGAAGAGGAGCAATCATTCAGCCACAAGCATGCAGACACAGCGGGTATTACAGAGGCCTACATGACTCTTGCCAACTTCTGTGACCGACGACTAAGAGAAGATGAGCAAAGAGTAGATGGTAAAATCTTTAATTAATCTTTTTATTTTTTTACAAGGTTACTGGTTTAAGTCCCATCACTGCCATGTTGCAACTGTTGGGCTCCTGAGCAATTGCACTAATTGTATTCAGTCACATTTGTAAGTCGCTTTGGATAAAAGCCTCTGCTAAACACTGTAAATGTGTATGGTTTAATTAGACATTTTACCATGTGTAAAGACGAAGAAGGCATTACAAGCAGTAGCACTGATGAGAAGTCACCAAATAAATAGTAATGACTTAAAAGTCTTTTTTTTCTCTTGTAGCCTTGTTCCTTGACTGCACTAGCAGTAGAATGGCATTGTGTGAGATAGCAAGGAATGCTTTTATTACTGTCCTCTGTTTATGTTTAGCAATGAGCACATCTAGTCTGCAAAGTCTGCCTGCTGATGTGGTAAAGATGGTGCTGAAAGCACTGAAGCTTAATTCTGAGGAAGCCAGACTCAAGTTTCCACGTCTGCTGCAGCTGGTGGAGCTCTACTCCGCAGAGACGTTGGATCTGATGACTAAAGAGGTGGGACTGTGGAATTTACTTTATGCCACTTCAAAATTTTTCTGTCTCCAAATCAATACTGGGGGATGGGAAGTTGCAAGTATAAATGAGGGGGGTGGAGGTATAGGCTATAGATCAACAAGGCTGACTTAAGATGTGGATTGAGTAGCAGTTCTTGAAGTTGCTGACTTGAGGCATGTGTTAGCCCTCACCATCCTGGTTGGGTAGTTATTGTGATAGTTGGGAGACACTAATGGAAGCAAAGATTATGTTTCCACAGTTGGTGAGTGTTCCCTGCTGGCAGCTGATTGGCTGGATCAGTCAGATGATGGCTCTGTTGGACAAGCCAGAGGCAGTGGTGGTTAAGCATGTGATTGAGCAGATTGCAGAGTGTTATCCACAGGCACTCGTTTACCCCTTCATGATAAGCAGTGAGGGATACAAATTCGAGGAGTCCGCCATCGGTCACCAAAATCAGGAGTTTGTTAACAAGTACGGAACAAGTGTTATTTTAAACCAGTTATTTTAAATGACATGTAAACATTAAAAAAGAAATTCTGAGGATGTGATTGTGTAATTGGTGTGTGTGTGGACTATTGTTTTTCCAGGCTGAAGGCAATGCTGGATAAAGGAGGGGTCATTCGAGAGTTTGTTAATGCTCTTCAGCAGCTCACCAATCCTGATATGCTGTTTAAGGTATATGTTCACAACAGATCTCTGTTAACAAAAACTACATGTCTTATGAAACCTTTGAGATAAAGAATTGTAATGTGTGTGATCTTTTTCTTCTATTTATGCATTTTCCCAATGTATATCCAATACCCTGCTGCACATCCCCCACCCTGACAGATGAGGGTCGTACTTAACACACACCTCCTCCTACACATGTGCAGTAGCAAACTGCTTATTTTCACCTGCTCAAGACGGGTTCACACAGAGAGCAGTATAGCATACGGAGAGTCACGCACTGCTCTCCAGGCACCATTGAGCAGCCAGCAGAGTCTGCAGTTGTAGCAGTAATAAGGAAGCCCTTCGGCCCGTCCTCACTCTGACATAGACACTCGTGTATGTGTGGGCGTCCAGCCAGCTGATAGCAGACCTGAGATTTGAACTTATAATAATCTTATTTAATAATCTTAATGTGCACAGTTTACACTCTTGATTTTTATTGACTTGCTGTTTGGCAGGATTGGTTGGACGACCTTAAGAGTCAGTTGGAGAAACCCAGATTTGACAAGAAGAAGATGAAGGAGCTGTATGAAGAAATGTGTGCCTCACTTTTTGACTCAACTCAAGCAATTGGAGCTTTCAGGAGAAAATTTATTCAGGTTTGATATTTCAATGTTCTTAATGATTGTCGTTTGTTAAACAGACTGTTCAGGATGAAGGTTTTATTTTTCTTCCCTGTATCTGTTAAAGAAATTCTCCAGAGAAGTGAATAAGCTTTTTGGTCCAGGTGGTACTAAAGTGTTTGAGAAGCGTAAAGATAAAGAGTATCTGAGGAAAGTGGAAGAGCTGGGAATAAATATGAAAGGTTTTCAGAAGGAGCCTGGGAATCTAAAGGAGTATTCACCATGGCTCAGCAACTTCAGAGCAGACACGCTCAGGAACGAGCTGGAGGTGCCAGGTCAGCTCACAAACTCTTATGTTAAAAAATCTGTTTCTTCTAAGTTTCTTTATTAAATGCTTAAGGTGTGATTTCCTTCCTTGTCTTCAGGACAGTATGATGGTAGATCCAAACCTCTGCCTGAGTACCATGCAAAGATCACAGGTTTTGATGAAAGGGTATGTACTCTGAATTGAGTGCTTGTAAATGTCCATTAGTGGCGTGGTTAAATCCCAGACCTAACCCCTATTGAACATCCATTTTGACAGAGCTTAAGTGGCTCTGCCATGAAAAATGGGACATACCGCTTAAATTCAGCTGTGCAAAGCTTGTAGATATGTAGCTTAGGTCAGTGGTCCCCAACCACCGGGGGCTATTTATTACTGGGCTGCACAGAAAGAGTGAATAATTAGAGATCACCAGAAAAACAGTTTTCACTGCTTCTATTTCGGGTGTTGTTGACTTATTGTCACCCCTAGGTGGAAGCAGCGTCTCGTTGCAGTGAAAAAAGCTCATTTTACATTGTTTGTGAGCAATATTATTGAATCTTCTTTTCTCCGCCGGTCCGTGAAATTATATTTACATTTTCGGCGTTTAGAGGTCGCTTTTATCCAAAGCGACTCACAGTACTGTGACAGTATACAGTCTAAGCAATTGAGGGTTAAGGGCCTTGCTCAAGGGCCCAACAGTGGTAACCTGGCAGTGGTGGGGCTTGAACCAGTAACCTTTTGATTACTAGTCCTGTACCTTAACCTCTAGGCTACAACTGCCTTATATCTTATATGAAACCAATTCGTGGTGCAGAAAAGGTTGGGAAAGCTGGCTTAGATGACTTGCCTCTGTAAATGCTGCCAAAGTAGCTTCTTCAAAGAATTAATTAAATAATCTTTGTCATTATGGGTGATTGCCATTTTTACCCATCAATCAACATTTAATCAGTTATATTTATTCAGAATTAAATTCACAGCACAATAAGCTTTGTGGGAGGCTAAATCTAAATTCAAATATTATATTTAGAAGAAAAAGTTTGTGATATGTTTATGGTGCCAGGTGTTCCCAACACCCAGATCTAAAAAGACATTTACTGATGCCTTCTTCATACAGTTTTCAATATATATTTTTTTTTTGTGCTGGTGGCACTTTAGGTTAAGATCATGACTTCCATTCGTCGTCCAAAACGTCTCATTGTGCGCGGTGATGATGAGAGAGACCACCCCTTTTTGGTGAAAGGGGGAGAAGACCTTCGGCAAGACCAGCGTATCGAGCAACTCTTCGGGATCATGAACATTATTCTCAACCAGGACGCAGCCTGTTCCCAACGTAGCCTGACACTACGTACCTACCAGGTCGTTCCCATAACCAGCAGGTAGGCGAGTGTTTGAGGATGAGTTGTACTTCAATTCTAAGAGCTGAAAACAGATGGTTTTAACACACGCGTATGATTTTGACTTTTACAAAACACAGTAGGGGCAAACAAATAAAAATGAATAAACAGAATTTTATTTCTTAAGAGGTATAGAGTAGGGCTGCAACTATCGATTATTTTTGTAATCAAGTATTCTATCGATTATTCCAGCGATTAATCGAGTAATCGGATAAGAAATACTTTTGCTTTAACAAAGAGCAAAAACAAATACATATTAGATTAAATAAGACATGTTTCTTAAACCAAACTGTACATTTGTATTCCTTGCATACAGGACAGTTTAAAATGTTTTAAATGCAAAAATAAATAAATCAAAAATAAATCAATTTACTTTTAAAATGTAAACAGGCAACCTGAAACATCAGGTCATCAAGTCATAAATAATAATAAACAAAAATACATGAACATAAGCCTGTAATTTGTGCAACTTTCAAAGCTCAAAGTTTCAGCTACAGCTCACTCAGAACATAAAGCTTTAATATATTGTTGGGAGGTTTTGTGGTGTTTGTAGGGGGATAAAAATCTGTCAGGATTGTGTCTCTAGATGAGGTAGATCTGGTGTGTGTGTGTGTGTGTGTGTGTGTGTGTGTATGTGTGTGTTTGCCTAAATCTTCATAAAAGCCTGTGGTGGTTGAAACGAAGTAAAGTCAGTAAACATGAGTAAAGTAAACACGACGCTCTGATGGTGTGGATGTTATACTGAGTTTTAGTTTGATCAGCTTAAAATGATCTCAAACTTTCTGTGGTTTTCTCTATCCAGTCTCCTCCTGTTCGCTATTTTCTCTCTATATTTTGCAGTCCGCGCTATCAAATCTCGGCTGCGTCCTAAACTGATACGTTCAGTTCGCAGGAGCGGCGAACGTGTCCAAATACGTAGTGTTCATTAAACTGTCCGCAAAAAGAACCCGGATTAAGTCCTGTTAAGTTCTGTTTATGTTTAAGATATTTGGGACGCAGCCCTCAGATTCTTCACGTCACCTGCACACAGCGTTAAACACGCTGCGCAAAAGTGAAAGTCGTCCGTGTAAAACACCGTGAGCTGTATATGGTTGTGCGGATTAAACGATTCCTCGATGCAAAAAATTTGAATCGATGATTTTTAGTAATCGATTTACTCGAGTTACTCGAGGAATCGTTTCAGCCCTAGTATAGAGACATTTATAGTTTTGGTTTTAATCTTAATAGCACATCTGAAATTGCATTTGCATTGATACTTTTAAATAGCGGGCACTTAGGTGGCACAGCAGTCTGTCATGCTAGCCCACTACCGCTGAGATTCTGGATCGAATCTCGGACTTGCTATCTACAGACATGACTGGCTGTGTCTGAGATGGGGGGAGGGGATGTGATTTGGTGGACAGATTGGTGTCCTGTTCAGGGTATTTCCTGGAGGAATCAGGTCGCCGATTAATAATAATGTGCATGAAATCTAACTCGACTACACGTTCAGACACTTGCCCTTAATATTTTACTGGCTGATGACAAAATGACATTTGTTAATTTGTTGTGCAGGATTGGGCTGATAGAATGGATGGAGAACACCTGTACTTTAAAAGAGTTCCTGTCTAGCAGAAGGACTGAGCAGGAGCAGAAAACAGAACTTGAGTAGGCACTTTATTAGATACTTTTGATTGTTTAATATTTTGGCACTTGGCCCCAGCGATACTTGTCAGTCTAAAAAAAGGATCTTTTTAAGATTGTCAATTTATACAGCCCAAATTTCTACCTCATTCATGGTTTACCATCTTAATGGTGTTTGTGAGTCAGAGCTGTGAAATGTTCAATTCTTTATGCTACTAAAGTTTATATTTATTTTCTGCTTTAGTCCTATAAACATGTATGATACTTGGCTAAATAAAGTTGCTGGGAAGATAGTGGGAATAAGAAGATATGCTGAGGCATACAGGTAGGTTTCTATTTACTTTTTGCTCTAAATACACTCTCGTACTGTCCTGCTGAGTCTCACTGGGTTAGAAGTGGACAGAGAAAGTGCTCTATTACTCTGATTGCTGTCGTTTTACTTCAGGAGGGCAAGCCGAACGGACACCGTAAATAACTTTAAAAGGATTGAGCAGACTGTGCCAGAGGATCTGCTGAGGTACGCCACTCTACACAAGTTCCATTATCGTCTAATTGTCATTTGTATTATATTGTTTAGTTAGCTTATTTAAAACTTTGCTCCATTCACTTTCTGTGAGCTTTGGCATGTTTTTATGTCTGCATGCAGGGAAACAGAAGGTGCATAGACTGCTCTATATTACTTCCAAGCAGACCTATGGATAGGGCCCTACTAAATTCACTGGAAAATGTGCTTAATTTCATGGACCTTGTTTTTCAAAAATCACCGATTTCTGGGGTTTTTAAAGAAAAGTGCACATTTCACAGCAGTCATTAAATAACACTCATTAATTGAATGATAGAATAAATAGAAGCTACAATACACAGCACAACCTACCTTAATGGTTGAACGTAAACCTAGAACATTCAGCAACGGTGTGAGACTCCGTCTCAATTACGAAAATACTCGTCCATGTTTTGACACTCCCAATTGTTTGGGAGTTTTCCAGTCAGTTATCTGAGTAGTTTTTTAGCTGCTTTAGACTACAACATCTTGGACATTTTGACTAACCGATTGCTAACTGAACTGCCGTAGGATTGCTAGTTTAACACTTTTCTGTGATGTAGTGTGCTGACAATGTTTGATGTATGTGTTTACATATTGAGTGCTTTTTGTCCCTTTGGGGATTTCATCATCCCCAGTGGAAAAGAGTGCTTCTCTACACACTTGATCATCTCTCTGTAGTCTGTGCTGCACCTCAAAAGAACAAGCCAGTATAGTATTATGCTCCTGATAGTTTGTCTATGTACAGTTTAATTCTTTCTTTATAAACTTAACAAAATGACAACAGGGCTGATCATGTGGTAACATTTTGTTATAATGGTAATGGTAATGGTGGTAACGTTGGTTATTTTCCTGCCCCATCCAGACGAGCTTTTGTAAGAATGAGCACAACGCCTGAAGCTTTTCTCTCACTGCGCTCTCACTTTGCCAGCTCCCATGCACTACTCTGCATTAGTCACTGGGTGCTGGGCATTGGAGACCGCCACCTCTCCAATTTCATGATCAATACTGAAACAGGAGGCATGATCGGCATTGACTTTGGCCATGCTTTTGGATCAGCAACTCAGGTAAGCCCCACCATCCCTGCTTTGCCATGCCTTTGTGTTGTCATTTTTATTTATTTATTAGGATTTTAACATCATGTTTTACACACTTTAGAAGAACCTTTATTAAAGCAATAAGCCACGAGAGGCCGTGCATTACTGTGATTTTAGCACGGGAATGACGTTTTTGGCACGACGCGAAGCGGAGTGCCTAAAACTTCGTTCCCCGTGCTAAAATCATAACAGTAATGCACGGTCTCGAGTGGCTTATTGCTTTTATAAAACGGCGGTCAACAAAAAATATAATAAATACAACAATGTTTAATTCATAAATGTATTTATTGTGTATAAACTTACAATAAAGCATTCTTCCGCGACGCAAAATAGTTCGATTAACAGTGTTGCTAGGCAACATGAGGGCGAAAATAACATTAACTTTTTCGATTCAGTGGCGTATTAATATGGAATGATGTGAGGTGGTCCTAGGTGTGCGTTTATCGGGGATTTTACAACGGCTTCGAACGCGGCTCAGCCAATCAGATTTTAGGACTGGAACTATCCGTTTTATAATTGTCGTTTATACATATACAGGTGTACAGTACAATGACATTCTTTCTTTGCATATCCCAGCTGGTTTGGAAGTTGGGGTTAGAGCACAGGGTCAGTCATTGTATGGCGCCCCTGGAGCAGAGAAGGTTAAGGGCCTTGCTCAAGGGCCAAGCAGTGGCTGCATGGCAGATCTGGGATTCAAACTCTCAACCTTTCAGTTGATGGCCAAATAGGCTACCACTGTCCCACTTTGGTTACATTCATGACAGAAACGGTAGTTACTCATTACACAAGATTCATCAGTTCACAAGTTCAATGTCAAACACAGTCATGGACAATTTAATATCTTCAATTCACCTGACTGCATGTCTTTGGACTGGCAGAAAACCAGAGCTCCCTGGGGATCAGTGACGGTGCTACCCACTGAGCTACCGTGCTGCCCTGTTGTCATTTTAATTTTCCAAAACCTTTTAAAAGTCATCATGGTAAAAAAAAAAGAGAAGCATGCCTATAAATTCAGAAATTTTGATCAGTTTGCAAATGATATACATTTGTTGGTTAGAATATGACGCTGAAATATCAAGGCCGAATTTCAGCTGTTATTAATCTGGCTAGACACATTATGCTGTGCCTAAGGGAGGTTAAAAAAGAGGGGTTCCTCATTGCTATGCAAATGTGACCTTTGCTGGTGGTGGATGGTTCGCAGAGGACCTTTGCTGGTGGTGGATGATTCGCAGAGGATATAGCGTGATTGTCTGTGACACTCTGCTGGCTGGTGAAAAGAAGCGGCTGGCGACTGCACAAATGGCACAATGGTGCACATCCACATGGTCTTGCATTTTCTCCCCATGTTTGCCAGTTAATCCAGTTTCTTTACACTTTCCAAAAGCATTTTTATTCTAAGGTGGAATGATGGATGAGTGTGTTGAAATACGTTGCCGCCCTGTGTAGGGTGTATTCCTGCCTGCAAAACTGCTCCTGTGACAACTCTTTACTCTGCCTGCTTAGACCATGCCATGGTGGAAAGTCATGACCCTGTAAAAACGTGGCTCAAAGTGCTGATTATATTTTGCAGTTTCTGCCAGTGCCGGAGCTGATACCATTTCGGCTTACCAGGCAGTTTGTGAGTCTGATGAAGCCCATGGCCGAGTCTGGCCTGATCCGCAGCGTGATGGTTCACTCACTCCGGGCTTTCAGAGATAAGCCTGATCACCTACTCAACACGATGGATGTGTTTGTCAAAGAGCCATCTCTGGACTGGAAGGTAGAAAATGTTGTGCATTTGTGTATAATGTATAAAAGATTACCTTCATTTCACATTGTTATTTTAGACTGAAGGTCAATTTCTTTATTTTTTTGGATTTTGTAATTGGCTGACTGTAATTGTTGTGGATATTTTATAAATAATATATAGTATAATGGTTAGTTTCAGGGTTTGGAATTGCATTTTTGAGTGAAAAAATATCAGTTGTTACCTTGAATATATATATAATTTTAATTCAGCGTGTTATAGTAATTCATATACACTGATCAGCCATAACATTTCATCAGCTCCACTTACCATATAGAAGCACTTTGTAGTTCTACAATTACTGACTGTAGTCCATTTCTCTACATGCTTTTTTAACCTTTCACCCTGTTCTTCAATGGTCAGGACCCCACAGGACCACTACAGAGCAGGTATTATTTAGGTGGTGGATCATTCTCAGCACTGTAGTGACATGGTGGTGGTGTGTTAGTGTTTGTTGTGCTGGTATGAGTGGATCAGACACAGCAGCGCTGCTGGAGTTTTTAAATACCGTGTCCACTCACTGTCCACTCTAGTAGACACTCCTACCTAGTTGGTCCACCTTGTAGATCATGGCTCATCTATTGCTGCTGTTTGAGTTGGTCATCTTCTAGACCTTCATCAGTGGTCACAGGATGCTGCCCACAGGGCGCTGTTGGCTGGATATTTTTGGTTGGTGGACTATTCTCAGTCCAGCCGTGACAGTGAGGTGTTTAAAAACTCCATCAGCGTTGCTGTGTCTGATCTACTCATACCAGCACAACACACACTAACACACCACCACCATGAGAATGATCCACCACCCAAATAATACCTACCCTGTAGTGGTCCTGGGAGAGTCCTGACCATTAAAGAACAGCATGAAAGGGGGCTAACAAAGCATGCAGAGAAACAGATGGACTACAGTCAGTAATTGTAGAACTACAAAGTGCTTCTATATGGTAAGTGGAGCTGATAAAATGGACAGTGAGTGTAAAAACAAGGAGGTGGTTTTAATGTTATGGCTGATCGGTGTATGTTGTGTAACATACACATATGTAAAATACACTTGAATAAATTACAATGTATTTTTAAACTAATAATACATTTGATCAGGAAATTACTCTCTCTCTCTATTTCAGAACTTTGCAGTGAAGCAGCTAAAGAAAGGAGGCTCCTGGACAGAGAGTGTTAATACAGAGGAAATCAACTGGTACCCACTACAGAAGATCAACTTTGCTCATAGAAAGCTAGAGGGAGCAAACCCCTCAGTCATTACCAGGTATGTCTTACTATTGCTCATTAACAGATTTAATTGATTCCAACTTTTCTTTTTTTCTTAATGCTCGAGTAACTAAAGCATTTTACTGGTTTTTGGAATAATGTTTTAGTACTTCTACAAACAGGAAACGATCATATGCATGCACAACAGCACAGAGAGCATCTACAAAATAATGCTTTAATTAGGACTCTAGTTTCTCCATTCAACAAGATTAAGATTCTCCGCTGCTAAAATGCACAGTTCAGGTGATCAGTTTGTCCAGTCCTTGTTTCTGAAGGCTTATGCTAATACAGTGGTTCTCAACTTATTATTGGCCAATGACCTTATAATAATGTCTCAAAGTCTTTGGACCTCAGCTCAACTCCACTTCTCGTACTATGGGCAAATGTTTTGTGCAGTACTGTGAGTAAGTGCATATTCCTCAAAATATTAGCTAAGTGACCAAGACAGAAGCTCAGGACAAATGATAAAATAATGGCTTTTAAAATGAATTAATGATTCTTTTCAGCCACAGCGGATCATTTAGCTGCATATTTGAGGGACAGTGGTAGCCTGTAGTGGTAGGGCTTTGGGCCAACCAACAAAAGGTTGTGGGTTTGAAGCTCCATGGTACGATGGCTGACCCTGTGCTCTAACCCCAGCTTGTAAATAAGCTGTAATATGCAGAAAAAGAATTTCATTATTTACATTTACGGCATTTAGCAGACGCTTTTATCCAAAGCGACTTACAGGCTAAGCAATTGAGGGTTAAGGGCCTTGCTCAAGTGGCAACCTGACAGTGGTGGGGTTTGAACCAGTGACCTTCTGCTTACTAGTCCAGTACCTTAACCGCTAGGCTACAACTGCCCTTCATTATACTGTACATGCATCCTTATACATTTACATTTTCAGCATTTAGCAGACGCTTGTATCCAAAGCGACTTACAGTACTGTGACAGTATAGTGTCTAAGCAATTGAGGGTTAAGGGCCTTGCTCAAGGGCCCAACAACAGCAACCTGGCAGTGGTAGGGCTTGAACCAGCGACATTTAGATTACTAGTCCTTAACCGCTAGGCTACAACTGCCCTACAGAAGTCTAAACTAAGCACAGACTTCTTGGATAAAGACGTCACCTTGGAAGAATATGTCTCTCTAAAATCCCAGTATCCGCTTCTCCGTTTCAGTTCACACATATACAAGTCACCCATGCTGTGGGTATTATTGCACCTCATACCATGACACATGTTGCCTTTTGTTGCCACCTGGCAGTGGTGGGGCTTGAACCAGCAACCTTTTGATTACTAGTCCAATACATACTAGGCTACAACTGCCGTTATACTGTATGACAAAGGCATTGCATATAAGCTTTATTGTTTTTTTTCCTGATGCAACCCCCCTTTTCCTCTGAGCTTGGGACCGGCAGCCACACACCACACATTATCTGTGTTTGTAAGCCCAAGCTTGCATTATTAATGGTGTCTCGTTTGCAAGTATAAAGTTGAGAACAGCTGCCTACTACTGGACATCATGTTGAATTACAGCAGCAAACCTTACCAAATACATGAATTAGTGAAACAGTCAGTTATGACGAGTTACTTTGTACTTTTTTCCCAGTATCATCTGAGCAGCTTTTATTATAATCAATTTCTCTGTTATCATTTTCTCAGTTTAAACAATGGTTAACTTCACAACAGAATAAGGAATATTCTTACTGACCCAAACCCAGACAGCTGTTCTAGACCGAATCAGACATTACAACCAAAAGATGATTTAGTGCCTTCATACCAGCAGCAGCTGCATCCCCCCCCCCCCCCACACACATTCACACTCAAAGCAGAACATAATTGGAATTTGGACAGAGTAAAACAAAATCCACCAGAAACATTAAACCTGTCTGCAGATCTCTGTGAGCAGAGATGAATATCCTGCATAAAGTGTTTGATTAAATGCAGCTCTAATTCAAAATAATTGTGATTCTTCTATTGTTTAGCTTAACTTTTGTGTCAAAAAAAAACCCCACTAATAGACCAGAGACTGTCTGAATACTGAATATGTAGAAGAAATGAGGAAAAACTGAATCCAACAACCTTCTCTTTTTTCTGGTAGTGAAGAGCTGCAGCTTGGCTTTGAGAAGGACCCCACGTTTAAGGGCATGCTGGATGCGGCTCGAGGGAGCGAGGAACACAATATCCGCGCCCGGCTCGGAGAAAAAGACCTGAGAGTGGAAGAGCAGGTGGATTGCCTTATAGACCAGGCGACTGATGCAAATCTACTGGGCAAGACATGGGTAGGCTGGGAGCCCTGGATTTAATGTACCACGTTTTTCTAGCACTTAATTCCGTTGTGCCTCTTATATGTAGGTAACTGACAAGAGCTTTACTGTTGTAGCCTAATGACATCACAAAAAACTAATCGAATTAGACTTATTAGCAGAAATATTGATTTGACTGTAGGGCTTGGACCAAATGCTGTGCTAATTATGTTATACATTCATAAAACCTTTCTACAAAGTCATTGATGAATTGTGGTGTAAGGCTCTGCTACCAAAGTAGAATTGTCTTTTACAATAGGGCGAGGTCAGATGATCAGTTTAGTTTGGTGTGTTGGAGGTTTTTTTAGACAAGACAAGCCTTTAATAAAAAAAATGCTGTGTCAGTGTGGGCCTTTGGGATTTTGGTCACTGATTTTGGGATGGGATGTAACTTTTTTTTTTTACCATTAAATGCTCGTCATCAATTATCTGAGTCTTGTTATTTACTACGTTTACAACATTTACACCCAACTTTTATTATAAAAATATTCAATGCAAGTACCAGTGCTGAAAAATGGGCTGTTAATGGTCACAACCATATATTCATATTATTTTTCATTTTTACATGCAAGTTATTTAAACTGCCTATCAAATTAAATTGACCAAATGTACATATTTATTTGTTTTATACACTTCTTAGCAAAAGGTGTGGCTCGAACACCTGAACCTAGTTTAAATCCTAACTCCATTAAATTCTTTAAATCCGATAATGTTGTTTACAGCTGGAAGCACAATTTGCCAGTATTAGTAGCACCTGGGTTAGACTTTGTCAGCTTGTACCAGTTCGCCCATTCTTCTTTGGATTCATTCAATGGATGCATTGAAGAACTGCAGCTCACTAGATATACACCGATCAGCCATAACATTAAAACCACCTTCTTGTTTCTACACTCACTGTGCATTTTATGCAGTAGTTCTACAATTACTGACTGTAGTCCATCTGTTTCTCTACCTATCTTTTTAGCCTGCTTTCACCCTGTTCTTCAATGGTCAGGACCCCCACAGGGCAGGTATTATTTAGTTGGTGGGTCATTCTCAGCCCTGCAGTGACAATGACATGGTGGTGGTGTGTTAGTGTGTGTTGTGCTGGTATGAGTGGATCAGACACAGCAGCGCTGCTGGAGTTTTTAAATACCGTGTCCACTCACTGTCCACTCTATTAGACACTCCTACCTAGTTGGTTCACCTTATAGATGTAAAGTCAGAGATGATCGCTTATCTATTGCTGCTGTTTTGAGTTGGTCATCTTCTAGACCTTCATCAGTGGTCACAGGACGCTGCCCACAGGGCACTGTTGGCTGGATATTTTTGGTTGGTGGACTATCTCTGGTCTCAGTCCAGCAGTGACAGTGAGGTGTTTAAAAACTCCAGCAGCGCTGCTGTGTCTAATCCACTAATACCAGCACAACACACACTAACACACCACCACCATGTCAGTGTCACTGCAGTGCTGAGAATGATCCACCAACTAAATAATACCTGCACTGTAGTGGTCCTGGGAGAGTCCTGACCATTGAAGAACAGCTTGAAAGGGGGCTAACAAAGCATGCAGAGAAACAGATGGACTACAGTCAGTAATTGTAGAACTACAAAGTGCTCCTATATGGTAAGTGGAGCTGATAAAATGGACAGCGAGTGCAGAAACAAGGAGGTGGTTTTAATGTTATGGCTGATCTGTGTATTTGTACCATGCTGTGTAAACCAAGCGACATAAAAACAACCCCAAAACCCATATTTCCTTTTTTGTTTTTAACATTTACTGAAGCTTCTGAACCGTGTCGGTCAGTGCTGCATGACTTTTCTCACCTTAGTAAATATGTGCTTTTAAATGTAGTGTGTAAATCACAATTTTTTCTTTTACTCATTTGTACATATATAAATATCAAACACATCAGTCAGTATGGTCTGTTTAAAAGGTTCAGGTCCTTTGCTAAACACAGAAATAAAATAATGGCTTGTGGCTGATAATCCTGCTTTAATGGAGACACATTTACCCCCAACCACTCTGGCTTCATCACAAATTTCATACTACTGCACTCAACAGTATTTCAGTAGTGACGTTTTCGTTTCCAAGAAACTACATAGGAAGTAGTGTGCTGTGTTTAGGATAGAGCCAAACTAAAGGTTTTTTTTTTTTATACACTGGGATGTGAATTATTGGTATTTGTTGATTTGTTGGTCAGGCCAGCCACATGAGTTACTGAGGCGGGTGGAATTTCGACCCGTAGACAGCTTATTTGTAAAAGTTTTCTGACTTACTTATAATGGTTTACCAGCTGATGTCACCAAGTAGATAATCTATGTAAATGTCTGGTGTAGAAATATCAATGATTAACTGCTTAACCGATCAATCAACAAAGAAATCGACTGTTCGATGGAAGTTTAAAATGTCGTTTTTTTTAATCCATTTCCGACAGCTGCTGTTTGATTCCAATTGAGAGTGCAGCAACAGTCTGTACTGAGTAAGAGCACTGGTTTAAAACAGCCTCAGCTCTGCTTCCAGATACATTCAGAGATTCTAATCCAAACAGGAAACTGTTTTATGCATTTATATCATTTGAATGATGACCGAACTATTAGGCATTAAAATCACAAATGCTGAAGCTGTTTCGTTTCAGTAAAACTCTGCTTATACACTAAAAGGACTACGCTCAAGTTGCCAGGAAGAGCTTTAATATGCAGACTGCATATTTATTATGATCTTTAGCCCTTGTAATTAACTGTTCGGTACCGACTACTGTATACAAATGCTAAAGTGGTTTTGCTCACAATGTTAATGCTCATCTTACTGGTCTACATTACTGGCACGTTCATCACAAGCTTGCCTGTTACTGGTTAATAGAAATTTTCCATAATTGCACCATTAACCTGGTGCCATCAGGTGGTAGAATAGCATGGTGTACACAATGATATACAATATTCTTCATAAAGGTGTGTTCTCAACTATAAATACCTAATTATTATACATGACCTGGTTCAGCTGTGCATTCTGTCTTTGTACTGGCTGCATGAATTATTCATGAATAGTCTCCTCCCTGTCTGCACTTGCTAACCATTGCCTTCTGATTTTCATAATATTCTTTTTTTTTTAATTTTCCAAATAACCACCCAGACACAAAAAAGTTCACAATAGTTAAATAAAGTGGATTCAAAATGTATTCATATGTATATACCCCTGACTTCTTGCACACTAACTGCAGACAGCTGGGCAAAAAAATCTAATCCCAACAAAATAATCAAAAAACTCGTAATAATTAAAAACGTTTTATTAATGAAAGTATTCAGACCCTGTGCTGTTGCATCTCAAATTGTGGTCAGTGCATCATGTGTGATTTAACTATCTTTGAGTCGTGTCTAGAATTTTATTGAGTTCACCTGTTGCTATTTGAACTGATTGAACATAGTTTGGAAAGGCAATCACCTAGGTAAAAAAAAAAAACGGGTTTTGGCTGGGCCACTCCAGATGACTTGATTTAAAGTAAATCAATCAATCAAGTCATCAGGAGTGACCCAGCCAAAACCCGTTTTCCCCCGTGTACGGAGAGCCACACTCTGTACCGCACTCCTTTCCCATCTCCGTGCAGGCGCCACCAACCAGCCAGCAGAGGTCATAATCGCACTAGTCTGTAAGAGAGTCCCCATCCGGCTTAATCCCACCCTTAATTGAACAACAGGCCAATCGTTGTTCATGTGGCCGCTCAGCCTCAGTCGGCAAGGCAGAGCCGAGATTCGATACGATGTATTCGAGATCTCAGCTCTGGTGAACAGCGTGTGTTTTACCGCTGCGCCACCTGAGTGGCCAAAACCCAGACTTAAATCTCATTAAACACTGTAGAGCAGAGGTGGGCAGTTACATTTTCCAAGGGGCCACATAAGAAACTGTTACTGTTGTGTGTTACAGTTGAGCAGAACTTCCTTCTGCTCAATATTAATAAGAGTTATTTTTATTGCCTAAATTTTACAGTTCTGATAAGTTGTTACTGTTAAGAGTAGATGTTACAATCAGAAAATGAAAAGCAGGCAGAGTAAAAACATCAACATTATTTCACTATTTATTCAACTTTCTTGAAAACAAATGTGAACAAAATGTGCATTAACTTTACACATTGCTATTGCTATTTGGATATCACAAAGCTGATCTTAACTGCTTAACTGCCAGTCCTGGATGTGGAAAACTTTGAACTAAACTTTGGTTTGCAGTTTAGTTAGTGAAGCTTCAGATGTGACGCTCTGCATCGTTCAAGTTCTTGTGTTTCTGTGTTTAGCACCGTATCGCCGATATAAACCTTAGATTTAAATTGTGATCCTTAAGCAGCTGTACACCTGACTTTTGACGTTTTGAAGCTGGACACACTCGTCTCGCACACACGTAAATCGAAACTTGCGGAAATGTAAAGAAATGGCGCTCCCGTCAAAATAAAAACAATCCTGTTATATGGCGTGTGTGATGTACATTTATTTACGTCTGATTTTTAATTGGCACTGACCTCATGCATACAATGCCCAGGTCTGCTGTAGAGAGACCTGAAAAATGACAGCTCACAGACACATGGCATCCAAATTTGCCATGAAAAAGGAATAAATTGCCCAAATCTACATGTGTTAAGCTTGTAGACACATATCCAAAAAGACTTGCAGCTGTAATTTACATTTATCGCATTTAGCAGATGCTTCTATCGAAGGTGACTCAGATATTTGGGTTAAAAGCACTTGAGATTTAAAAGCCTTGCAAAGGGGCCCAACAGTGACAGGGCTTGAACCAGCAACTGTTTGATCAGTTCAGTCCTCTAACGACTAAGCTACCAATAGCGTTCTACAAAGTACTGAAACAAGGGTCTGAATACTTCCACAAATAAGAGATTTCAGTTTTTAATTAGTCACAAGCATCCCAAGTGTTCTTTGTAGTTTATATTTTGCACATGCCATCCTAAAGAGAAATTGGGCCAATTTTAAATACATACTTTAAGGTCTATGATAATTTATCAAATCCTGTTTCCAGAACAGTTGGTACATTTTGTTTAACACAATAAAAACATTTAACTGACAAAAGTACAGAGAAAAGACTTCCAGTGTTTGCACTGATCAGCTTCAGTGTAATTAAAACAAAAGTCTAACAAAAGTTGGGACTGATGCATGTTTACCATGAGTTGTTACATCAACTTTCTTATTAATAAAATTTTTATGGTTTGGGAACAGTTGCAGCTTTTCAAGTGGAATTTTCCAAGTTCCGGTGACGTCATCAGCCAAATGGCGGCATAAGAAAGTGTCTCCTGACAAAAAGTAAAGAAAACACCCCTGAACTTTGAAGTTATTATCAAAAATAAGAATAAATTTCACATGGATGAAGGGGCAGGTATGGCGACTAGGTTTAAGGGTAAAAAGACAACCCAACACCCAGAAAAACGTGACGACGAACCTAAATCAGGTGGCAGTGATTCTCCAGCCAACGCTACAGACCAAGATGGCGGGCACGTGGAAAAAACAGTAGAAGTAACGAATTTGGAGTTGATTTTAAGAGAAATAAAAGATTTTCGGCAGGACTGCAAAAGCCAGCTCCAAGCAAGTAAAGGAGAGATTTCGAAAATTAACTCAAGGCTAGACATTGCTGAAACGCGAATTTTACAAAGCGAAGAAAGAATACAGGGCACAGAAGATGTCATGGCTGAGATGTTAAAACTTCAAATACAGCTTCAGGACAAGTTAATGGACCAAGAGAGCCGTTCACGACGGGAGAATGTGAGGATATATGGGGTTCCTAAAGGATCTGAGGGGAAGGTAGGATCTATGATTGCTTTTGTCGAAATGTTGCTACAAGAAAACCTAGAAATACCAGCTACCATGGACATTCTGATAGAGCGAGCTCACCACGGCGTGAGCACGCAGCCCCCCGCCGGGGCACCTCCGAGATCGCTGGTCGTCAGATTTCTGACTACAAAACGAAAGAAGTTGTTTTGAAACTGGCGTGGCAAAAGAGAGGTTTTGTGTGGGAAAACAGCAATTTACGCGTCCGGAATCCTCGCCAAATGACGAGAATACGTAGAGGCGCGTCGGGCTCTGAAAGACAACAACAAAGTTTCAAGTGGAATTTTCCAGCAATTCTTCAGCTGCTCAACAGATCATGGTGGTCATTAGTCTGATTCTTCTCCTCATGATGTGCCATACATTTTAACTGGAGACAGATCTGAACTGCAGGCAGGCCAGTCAAGCACACACACACCATGTTTTTTGTCTACAAAGTCACACTGTTGTAGTGCGTGCAGAATGGGGCCTGGCATCGTCTTGCTGAGTAACCATGGAGGCCTAGGCACAAGATGCTGCGTTGATGGCAGCATATTTATCTCCTGTGTCAATGGTACCTCACATTCACATGTCACCTATTCTGTGGGCACTGATGCACCCCATAGCCAAACCAGTTGTTGGCTTTTGTAAAGTGTAAAAAATGTGTAATGAATATTCTGTAAACCTTTCACTCAACATTTTTTGAATGAGTTACAGGCATCAAATACAAAATACAATCAAGTTGGTCAGTGAAAAACATTAAACACTGGACATCTTTTGTTTATACTTTTGTCAGTTAAATAAAGGCTCAGAAGAATTAATAAATTAAGATTTAACAATTCAATTAAGATTTAATTAATTAAATAACAGATTCTTGTTTTTTTACTGCATTTAAATAAAATGTACCGTTATGTTCAAAAATGGGATTCGAATAAACCATTATAAATTATTACCAATTAAAAACATTGAATCCATGACTGAGTTGAATCAAAGTATATTCATAATTCTTAAAGGCTTTGGGTTTAAACAAAGTGTTAAGGTTGTTGTGCAGGTACCTTAAGGTCACAGAAAGATTACATAGGGACAAATAAACACGAGTTAACACACAAAACACCCCATATTCATATTTTTATACATATTTATACTATACAAACCAGTAAATCAGTAAATCAATACAAGGCTTTAGACTGTGCATAGCATGTGAATACAAAACAGTCTAATGCAATACTGAAGGCCAAAGGGTCATATGCTGCTGCAGCACATTGAATGTTTCACTGTGTACTAGTTCTGTGTGTTTGGTTTGATCAAACTTACATTTTAGGCCTCCAGCCACCAATGAACTGCATGAGTTTTTTTACTTGTAGTTTGCTTAGTTTAAAGTCCTCTGACAGAATCTCCTCTGTAAGCTGCAAGAGCAAATTGCCATCGATTTTCTCTCTGACAAACAACCCGACCACGTCCTCTGACATGCCAATGAAATGTAGTGATTTAGACACTTCTTCTATAGAAAGGCTGGAGAGGTTGCTTGGCGGTTGCCACTGTAGCCCTGTAGCAGCAGGACAGGAGGGGGTAGAACCTTGAGTCTCTCTCTCACCCTGCAGTTGTGTAGTGTCAATACTGGTGACTTTCGCTGACGCACAGGCCCTGTCCTTCTTTGCATCGCTGGATTTAGGGGTTCTTGGTGGTAATATTGGGCATGACCGGCTTTGTTTAGTGTTGCATTCCTCAATAGGTTTGTCACTGTATGTTTCCAAAGAATAACTAGTGGATTTAGTACAAAACTGAGCAGGCCGTTGAGCCTTTGTGGAAGTAGTACTCCTCTTAGAATTTTCTCCTTGATCGAGATCAAAGAAGCCAGAGGAACAAGTCTTAGGGGTGCCAGGAGTCCTTTTCCTTGGGTAGCTGGAATAACTGCGACAATGGGCTGATGAGAAGTCCTCGCTTTTGTGGAAATCTGCCCCACAGAAGTCGTTTGGCCAAGAAAGACGGGAGAGTGCCGTGTCAGCGGAGGGGCTGAGGCAGGATGCATGTCTGGTGCCTTGGGTGCCATCTTGTTGACTCCAGTTGCAACACGTGTTGTTCTGCTCCTCTGTTTCTTTTTGAGACCCACCCTCTCCTCTTCTGCAGAAAGACAGAAGACTGAGCACGGCTAAATACTAAAAAGGTTCAGTGCTGTTAAAGGATTTGACCCTGTTTATATAAAATCTAATATTAGACAGTGACAACCTGACTAAATCCAAAATACAATTTTAAGCATTAAGAAAAAGAGTAATGCATTACTATTGGGCGTGTGTGAACAGTAATTGCCCCACTACACGTAACTGGATGTGCCACTTTCAGCAGCAATCAGTTTTATCAGTCTCACACCACTGTGGAGGAATTTAGGCCCACTTTTCCATCCACAAGCGTTTAGTTCAGCTACATTTCAGCACTTTCGGGCATGAACTTCCTGTTTAAGGTAAGAACTTTGGCCACTCCAGATACTTTTTGTTTCTTTCAAGCAGTTCAGGGGTGGGCTTGCTCTTGTTTTTTCAGATGGTTGTCTTGTTGCATTAACTAATCACTTCCTATCACAGACCGATGAGTGGACTATTTCACTTGTGTGTACCTGTTACCACTTCAAGTGAAAATGGGCTTGCTGGCTGACAGCGACCATCCTCGGCTTTTCCAGCATCTGATAATTTGAAGTTCGTTATTTAGCCATCCAGCTAAATTACCCACATAAATGCACAGTTAATATGGAATATTTTTACACATTTAGCTGCTATTAAAAAGCTAAACTTTGAAGCTTTTGCCAGCCAGGGAGTTGCTAAAGTTGAGAATGTGCATTTACCTAGGGTCAGCGTGCTAATAATATTTTTCCCCTTACTGCTTTTTCCCTAATTTAGTCATGTCCAATATTCTATTGTACTTGCTTCCTTGACAGAATGTACAACACCCACACTGAACAAGTAGGTTCACAGGTCAGCACAGTGGATTACTACAGAGAGATTCCTACCACATAGGAACACACTGTGACCTCTGTATTTGACCACTGCACCACCTTTACATGTTTTTAGTACAGTGTTATGTTTTGAGATTGACCCAACATGCTTTATTTACAGCAATTATAAACAGCAATTATGCAACAGTTTCGAAAACACCCTTTCCAGGCCTAGCATGACTGTTTCGTTCATGCATAAAATCAGATCCATGAACACACAGCTTGATGAGTTTATTGTGGAGAAGCTTAGGTGGTCTGCACTAGGGATGTAACAATGCACCACAAGACAGTTAAAAATTGGTGCACATGTGCCACCATTCGAATTGGTTATTCATTTAAGATGAATCTATATTCGTTTTAAACAGCAGAGGGCACTGGCACTATTCACCTCGCCTGGTTGACGTCACTACAGGGTTGCCAGGTTCGGAATTTTCCAGCCAAATTGATTTATGTGAGGATACTTTCTTCATTTGTATTATGCATTTATTTTTTACTTACTTATATAATGTTGGATTTGTTTTAAAATTTCATTTCCTTTTTTACACAATAAGCATTATGTGGCATAGTTTGTACCTACCTCAGAAATAAAAGGGCATTCATTATTTAGATAAATAAAAGATAAGCACAAATACAGTATTTTATTTTATTAAGAGAAATAATAAAATGAAACTTTGTCATAATTTGTCTTCAATTTCATTTTGTTTAAAAAAACAAATCGGGGAAAAAAACGTATCATGAACCCAGTATCGTGAATCATATCGCATCGTGGGTAGAGTGTATCGTTACATCCCTAGTCTGCACAGATCCCTGACCTCAACTCCATTAAACTCTTCTATGATGCATTGGAACGTCAATTATGAGCCAAGCCTTCTCATCCAACATAAGTGCCTAACCTCACAAATGACATTTTGACAGAATGGGCACAAATCCCCAGAGACACACTCTAAAACATTGTTGAAAGCCTGAGCAATGAGACATCAAAACTGACTAAAGCATAAAAAATAAAGCTAATGTGTTGTTGGACCTATGTACAAAGTTGCACAACCTTTGATCTGGCTTGCCAGACTGAGCATGTAACAGTGGACTGAATATAAATAACATAAAAATGGCTAAAAATCTCATTTGAAAATGCTTAATGTTGTGTGAACCAGCTAAAATAATCGACTTGCAAAATGCAAAAATAAACATTCTCTTCAAGATAAACAGATAACACGTTATTAGTTCTCTACTCACATGCTGTGCAGTCCAGATGAGTAGTAGGACAGTGTTGGGCTTGGGGAGCGAGTGTCTGTCTGCCGTGGTTTGGTGGGTGGGTATGGCACTGAAGCAGTGTTGGAGCTCAGGCTTGTCTGTTTGGAACTTCTCGGAGGAATTGGAGGAGCATTTAAGAGCCGACACTCCTCTCTCACCTACAGAGATGAGTTAAAACCTCATGTTTGTTATTATTATTAATACTACAAGTCAAGTTCAAATCGGACCACGCTATTCCAAAACCTTTTTTTTTCTTTTAAGCCATTGAGAGGTGAACTTGCTCTGAATGCAGCACAGACTACAGAAGGATGATCACATGTGTAAAGGAGCACAGTTTTCCATTGATTATGTACTCAATACAAAAACACATACATCAAACATGGTCAGCACACTACACCAAAAAAAGGTCTGTTACACTAGCAATCCTACGGCAATTCAGTTAGCAATCGCTTAGAAGTCTAAAGCAGCTAAAAACACTACTCGGGTAACGGAGCTTGGAAAACTCCCAACCAATTCTGTCAAAATACAGGTTTATATTCAGTCGTTAAGGTAGGCTGTGCTATGTATTGTAACTTCAATTTATTCTATCATTTAATTTATGAGTGTAGTTTAATGACTTTAATTTATGAGTGTAGTTAAATGTAGCACTTTTTTAAATATCCATGAAATCTGTGATTTTTGAAAAATGTTTGTAAAATTAAGCACATTTTCCCATGAATTTAGTAAATTGTAAATGTAATGAATTAAGTTTGAAGAAATAAAATAAACATGTGTAACAAATATGCAGAAATAGATAAATCCCAAGTACAATAGTTTCACATTCTCTAGAAGAAACACTACACTAAATTGGCCAAGATTTCTTTCTGGGGTGCTTTAATGTAAGGAAGATGGACAAACTGCAACCCTGAACAGAATAAAGCAGTGGTAGAACATGAAAATGAAATAAAATGAAAAAGCTCAACAACATGTGACTGACCAAACATAAAAACAAAGACAACAAAGCTGAAATACTCACAGCTTCAGACTTAGGAGGCACAGGGGGTGGAGGTAGATTGACATCAGCACTGAAGAAAGCAGCACTAGTAGAACCCACAGTAGGGTATGACGAGCCAGACGTGCAGCTAGAGATGTTTACGTTTCCTCTGACGCCCTGACTTTTCTCATGTGTGGGGCTGCGTGTCTCTGCCTGGTCCAGCCACAGCTCCTCGTATGGTAGGTCGGCTTTGGGTGGACTGGACAGGCTGTCTAGCAGCTCTGGAAATGGATAATCGATATCTGGTGCATCAGGAGGCACAAACTCCCCATAGAGACTAACACAGCCCTGCAGGTTCACCTCACTATTGCCATGCAGATTGTTCCCGTAAACACAGACAGACAGTCGGTGGAAGGACTGAGTAAGCTCATCTCTGGCTGAACTGAGCGAGCTGGGCAGGTGGGCAGGGCAGCCGTTGGAGCCAACACCACCTCCGTTTCCTGTTCCACCCCCTCTTTCTATTCCACAGGTGCTACTCTTTTTTGGGCTCTTGGTATCCTCTGGCCAATCACCCTTCACATCGCGCACTGCTCTCGAGTAGTTATCAATATCAAACTGATCCTGGCAGTACGCGAACCATCGGTGAACCACACTTTCCAGCCACGCCTCGCCGTGCAGCAGGCCCTCAGGTACCAGCAAACGTGGCAGCACGGCCGAGACGTGCAAGGGAAAATGCACGGGCGATAGAGCATTGGGGCGTAATATGCAGCACACCACCACCGTCTTGGTCCTCACATTGACAAGCTTGTACCGGTGGCCCTCACGGATTGGGTGCAAGTCATGCGGGTTGCGGGGCGGACACGCAGGCACCGTGACGTTAACCGGCAGCCGTGTCTTCTCAACGATGGCGCGGATGCTGTGCTCGCCTTCCTGCATCTGCAGCTCCAGAGGCGAGCACGTGCTGAAGCGGCCGCGGCACTGGAACGGCAGGCTCACGCTCTCATTGGTGCGGTGGTTCATGCAGATGAGGCACGGCATCTTGCCACGGCCTGGACGAGCGATTGAGTTTAGCTTGCCGATGCGTCGGAAGATAGTGTTGAGGCGTGACTTTTCTCTAGACGTTTTGGCATACAGGATCTCCGCTTGGCCCATGAGGGTTAACTCGTCACCCGTGTTGAGTGTGATGTTGTAGACCTCTGTGTCTTCATTGCATTCTCCTGATGCCATCTGCAGGAAAACGTTAGCTTTAGCAACTAAACACTTTCAGCTGAATTTGACTTTTAAATAAGATCTACAGTGTATCACAAAAGTGAGTACACCCCTCACATTTCTGCAAATATTTCATTATATCTGTTCATGGGACAACACTATAGACATGAAACTTGGATATAACTTAGAGTAGTCAGTGTACAACTTGTATAGCAGTGTAGATTTACTGTCTTCTGAAAATAACTCAACACACAGCCATTAATGTCTAAATAGCTGGCAACATAAGTGAGTACACCCCACAGTGAACATGTCCAAATTGTGCCCAAATGTGTCGTTGTCCCTCCCTGGTGTCATGTGTCAAGGTCCCAGGTGTAAATGGGGAGCAGGGCTGTTAAATCTGGTGTTTTGGGTACAATTCTCTCATACTGGCCACTGGATATTCAACATGGCACCTCATGGCAAATAACTCTCTGAGGATGTGAGAAATAGAATTGTTGCTCTCCACAAAGATGGCCTGGGCTATAAAAAGATTGCTAACACCCTGAAACTGAGCTACAGCATGGTGGCCAAGGTCTTACAGCGGTTTTCCAGGACAGGTTCCACTCGGAACAGGCTTCGCCAGGGTCGACCAAAGAAGTTGAGTCCACGTGTTCGGCGTCATATCCAGAGGTTGGCTTTAAAAAATAGACACATGAGTGCTGCCAGCATTGCTGCAGAGGTTGAAGACGTGGGAGGTCAGCCTGTCAGTGCTCAGACCATACGCCGCACACTGCATCAACTCGGTCTGCATGGTCGTCATCCCAGAAGGAAGCTGACGCACAAGAAAGCCCGCAAACAGTTTGCTGAAGACAAGCAGTCCAAGAACATGGATTACTGGAATGCCCTGTGGTCTGACGAGACCAAGATAAACTTGTTTGGCTCAGATGGTGTCCAGCATGTGTGGCGGCGCCCTGGTGAGAAGTACCAAGACAACTGTATCTTGCCTACAGTCAAGCATGGTGGTGGTAGCATCATGGTCTTGGGCTGCATGAGTGTTGCTGGCACTGGGGAGCTGCAGTTCATTGAGGGAAACATGAATTCCAACATGTACTGTGACATTCTGAAACAGAGCATGATCCCCTCCCTTCGAAAACTGGGCCTCATGGCAGTTTTCCAACAGGATAACGACCCCAAACACAACCTCCAAGATGACAACTTCCTTGCTGAGGAAGCTGAAGGTAAAGGTGATGGACTAAACCCATTTAGCACCTGTGGCGCATCTTCAAGTGGAAGGTGGAGGAGTTCAAGGTGTCTAACATCCACCAGCTCCGTGATGTCATCATGGAGGAGTGGAAGAGGATTCCAGTAGCAACCTGTGCAGCTCTGGTGAATTCCATGCCCAGGAGGGTTAAGGCAGTGCTGGATAATAATGGTGGTCACACAAAATATTGACACTTTGGGCGCAATTTGGACATGTTCACTGTGGGGTGTACTCACTTATGTTGCCAGCCATTTAGACATTAATGGCTGTGTGTTGAGTTATTTTCAGAAGACAGTAAATCTACACTGCTATACAAGTTGTACACTGACTACTCTAAGTTATATCCAAGTTTTATGTCTATAGTGTTGTCCCATGAAAAGATATAATAAAATATTTGCAGAAATGTGAGGGGTGTACTCACTTTTGTGATACACTGTATATGATCGTAGGCATACAAAATGTTTTCTCTACTACCAGAAATTTCGAGCCAACAACAGACAACTTATATAACCTTTCACTCAAACAACTGGACTTGGCCGTTTGGACAAGGCAAATCCATTGTGAATTCAGCTTGGAGGACAATGGACAGTTTGTTTTAGATTCAGCGGCACTGACTATGGTCCCAGTGAAGGCACACACCGCCAGTCAGTGTTGGGGACTAATAGTACACATTACATATTTCTTTTTTTTTTTTTCCATTTACATTAACCGCTTCTCGACCAGGGTCATTAACCGCTTCTCGACCCCCCCCCCCCCCCCCCCCCAGACATAGCCTATTATGTCTTTGCAGATGCACAGCAGGCTAATAGCACCTCTGAGATTCAAACCCCAAACTGAGCGATGGTGGGTTAGCGTAATAGACCACTGCGCCACCAGAGCACCCAGATTAAATAATATAAATATAAAAATGGGAACAATCCATCATGATTACGTGACAAGTCAGAACAGACTACAAACGCTACCAAAAATGAGAGTAAATAAAAGCTTTCAGACACAGAAAAAATTTATACAAGTAAAAGTTGTAAATGGTTGAAAAACAAAAAACAAACAAAAAAACCCAGACCTTAACATTAAACGTAATATCCTCCATGACATAGACCCGTTCAGGAAAAGCTTTGGCCACTTCCTCCACACTGTTGAAGTACTGTACAGGTTCTTTAATGTCCCTGTCCTGCTCCAGCAGTTTGAACTGACCTGCTCAAGAGAAGAAACATATTTGCAATCTCAATACAGCCTGTCCACCACTGTGCAAGGACACAGCAGCTTGTGTATTTAACCCTTTCAAGTTTAACAGCACAGAAATTCCCTGAAATGATCTTTTTCTCCAACTTGAAAGTGATTACTTTACAATGACCCCCCAGATATTGGGGATTGTGATGATTTGGAATTTAAAATTTAATTAAGCTGATTTGTTTTAAGGGTACAATGAAGGACAATGGAAGTGTACAGAATGTACAGAATGCTCTAGTGCCACAGGAAACACTCTGGACAGGGCATACTAACTCACACAGTTAGTTAGAATTATTATTGCACCTAATACATGTTTTAGAAGGTGAGACAAATCTCTCATCTTCTAAAACATTAAACTTTTCAAAGACAGTGAATTGTGGCAAGCATCAAGCTCAGGTCTCAAGAAGTGTCAGTAATTGTATGCCCACAAAGTTCAAATGAATGGCAGGTGTAGCTAATAAAGTAATTAATGAATGTATGCACCAGACAGGTGTACCTAATAAAGGGCTCTGTAAGTATATTTTAAGTAATAAATGTGTTGGATAAATTTCACAAACCAATTATTATTATTATTAATATTATTAATTGACAATATTATTAATGTCAACACTTTAAGGTATTAATAAGAATGGCCTCAATGTCCTGAACATTTGTGCTCCAACAGTCTTTGAATAATAATCCCATCAATAACAGAAGCCTTCTTTACATGGCCAAAGGTTTAACATGGCTAAAAAACTGAGCCTGTGCTATAAAACACAAAACAGCATACTGAGCAGCCTCACCCTCATAATGGACCGGGATCTCGATTTTTGGGCCGATGACATAATGGCCTTCCTCCAGGCTATGGGCGGTGATCGTGGTCCACTGCCGACACGAATGAATCAAGAGGTAGTCATTTTCTCTAAGCCCTTCCACTGATTCCCCTGGGGAGAAGGACAAGCTTTTCAATTACGCTCATCAATATGGAAACAGGACACTATAGTATTGCCCCCATAAGAAAGCATGAAGAGAGAAAATACTGACTATTTACAGACTCTGTAACATGCAAAACCAAACAATATTTTAACCAATTTTAAATTAGGTTAAGATATTTTATATATTTCCTGTGCATTTATTTATCTTAAAATCTACACGTTAACTTTGTACTTAAAGAAGATTCAGAAAGTATCCAGACCTCTTGAATTTGTGCATGCTTTATATTGTGAATTTTATTTTATATTAACATAACTGCCATTTTTACCCAATAATCTACCCTGAATCACCTATAATGAAGTGAAGTAATGAGCCATTTGCTTTGCATCCTGTCCTGTTTGCTTTAATTACATTATGCTTTAAATGCATTAAGAATTCAAGTGAAGTCTACTTAATATGATTGGGTCCATAATTTACACTGCATTGCCATGACAAAAACTAAGCTAAAGTTCAAGGAACTGTGGATCTTTGTGATAAAAATGTGGCAAGAAATAGATCAGTGCAAGTATATAAAACAATATCTAGGGCTTTGAGTGTTCCCAGGACCCCATTGGCCTAAGCAGTTTTGAGTTGGAAGAAGCTATGCTCAACTCTGAACCTTCTATTAGGCATCTGGGCAAAAAGGTCCCTCCTTGGTCATGGAGGTTATTATTAAGAGTCATTATAAAAGGTATAATATCCATTTAAAATGTATGTAACAAAAGTTACGTTATATGATCATTTCAAGTTCTAGTGTCATGTTGTAAAACAAAACACATGTTCTAAGTTCTCGTCTAGCTTAATCATAATAGTTGCCAGTGGTTAGGAACAATTTAAACAAGTACCAAACATGGTAGAGGTAAAGAATCTTAAAGTTCTTAGTGACAACATTATTAAACAACACTTCTCCTAAACATCCTCATCAGTACAAACGATTTAATAATCCGTAAACAGAAAGTGAACAGAGACAGAACTTCCCCACAAATTTTTACAGTGCTTTCCGACTAATGTTTAGAAGGAAAACAGATAAGCTAGCAGTACCATAGTAGAAAAATACATTTTACTGAAATAAAAAATAAAAAGTCCTGTGTGGAAAAAGTCATTTTTATCCAAAACCCTGTGATGGATTGGCATTCTGTCCAAGATATTCCTGCCTTGCACCCAGTGTTTCCTGGCAGACTTGGACATGATGAGACCCCAACCAGGATGAAGTGGTTGATAGAAATTGAAACTTAGTAACTGCTGTTGCCACTTTCAGAAGCAAAAACTGCAACCAAATGCTTTTGATACTTTAGGATTTGTCTTTCACATTGAATTTGCTTTTTGCACTGTGTGGTGCAGTGGAACTTTGTAGCCTTCATTATAAAACAATAAACAAAATGCTCATTTAATACTGTAGTTTGTGTTTACTTAAACTGTCTATCTTGTTTTACATATTGTTTGGCAAGTTAAAACAAGTATGACATGCATACATAGAACAAAGGGAAAATACTTTTTCAAGGCATTGTATGCTTTTTTGGATGTCATTTTGCCATTATTTCCCTTATGACTAATTTCAGCTGTCCAAACCTGTGTAGGAGAATTTATTAAGGACAGTAGAGTAACATTAAAGAGTCTGGGTGCTTACTAATGATTATTCTGCGTGAGCATGCCTGCAGCAGAGAATGAGCCAGTGTGTTTTCAATGGCTTCCGTAGGAGGTTTGTCTCAAATTCCATGTAATAGGACTTGGAAGACATGCATACAAAGTTAGTAGAAGACACATTCCAGTGCTGACAGACAAAAGGGAAGGCACTACTCAATAGAGCAGAAACTGCAAAGAATAAGCTTGTGTCTGTTGTAACGCTATTCAATCAAAGAATCCAAAAATAAACAAGTACTGAGATGTAACTAACAAAAGCTCATACTTTAGTGAATATAGCATAATAAAAGGGTGAACCCATAGCAAAATTCTATTATAGACTTACACTGATCAGCCATAACATTAAAACCATCTCCTGGTTTCTACACACATTGTCCATTTTATCAGCTCCACTTACCATATAGAAGCCCTTTGAAGTTCTACAATTACTGACTGTAGTCCATCTGTTTCTCTACATACTTTTTTTAACCTGCTTTCACCCTGTTCTTCAATGGTCAGGACCCCCACAAGACCACCACAAAGCAGGTATTATTTGGGTGATGGATCATTCTCAGCACTGCAGTGACACTGACATGGTGGTGGTGTGTTAGTGTGTGTTGTGCTGGTATGAGTGGATCAGACACAGCAGCGCTGCTGAGTTTTAAATACCGTGTCCACTCACTGTCCACTCTATTAGACACTCCTACCTAGTTGGTCCACCTTATAGACGTAAAGTCAGAGATGATCGCTCATCTATTGCTGCTGTTTGAGTTGGTCATCTTCTAGACCTTCAGTGGTCACAGGATGCTGCCCACAGGGTGCTGTTGGCTGGATATTTTTGGCTGGTGGACTATTCTTAGTCCAGCAGTAATAGTGAGGTGTTTAAAAGCTCCATCAGCATTGCTGTCTTATCCACTCATACCAGCACAACACACACTAACACACCACCACCATGTCAGAGTCACTGCAGTGCTGAGAATGATCCACCACCCAAATAATACCTGCTCTGTGGTGGTCCTGGGAGGGTCCTGACCATTGAAGAACAGCAGGAAAGGGGGCTAACAAAGCATGCAGAGAAACAGATGAACTACAGTCAGTAATTGCAGAACTACAAAGTGCTTCTATATGGTAAGTGGAGTTGATAAAATGGACAGTGAGTGTAGAAACAAGTAGGTGGTTTTAATGTTATGGCTGATCAGTGTATTTTTAGCTAATCTTGGTGGCACAGATCTAAAGAATACAAGACCGTCTCAAAGAGAATTAAATTATTTCAGAGCTCACTTCAGTCCATCGTCTAGATGTAAGAAACCACAGCCACACTGTCTTTATCAAGCCGTCCCACTAAACTAGGTGGAATTTGTTAGAATGGTTAATGTAACACCAACCGTCTCTCTGACTGTTTTGTTTAGTCAATGGCCACGACCAAATGTTCGTGGATCAGACATATCCAAGGTACGACACCAAAAATGTCTTTATGGAAGAACTGCTGGGAAAAAGGTTTTTGAAATAAATAAATAAATTCTGAATCATCATTTAAAAAACTCCCCTGCCAAAAGGAAGACAGGCCTGTGGTCAGACTAATGTGGAATACTTCAGGCTTGACTTCTAAGTGGTGTGTGTGGGGTAAATTCGACAAGGCCATTAATCAGCCAGGTAACACTGCTCCCACTGGAAACTGTTTTGGTGGGGGTGGAATCATCTTACAGGGATGTTTCCGGCAGCAGGGACTGGCGATCTGATCAGGATCAATGGGAAAGTAAATCTTAAAAAAGGCTTACTCTTAAACCTTTAAAAATACAAAAACTGCTCCATCAAGTTATGCTTGACTTTTTCTCAAAAAAGGCTGATAGCAATAATAGCTACCAATGTGGCTCAACCAAGGTCCTGGGTTCGAACCCCAGGTGGGGCGGTCCGGGTCCTTTCTGTGTGGAGTTTGCATGTTCTCCCTGTGTCTGTGTGGGTTTGCTCCACGTGCTCCGGTTTCCTCCCACAGTCCAACGACATGCAAGTGAGGTAAATTGGAGATACTAAAATTGTCCATGACTGTGTTCAATATAACCTTGTGTGAACTGATGAACCTTGTGTAATGAGTAACTACCATTCCTGTCATGAATGTAACCAAAGTGTAAAACATGATGTCAAAATCCTGATAAACAAACAATTGTTGACATTATGGATGACAATGGTTAAACGATAACCGACAAAGAAATCCGTTTTTGATTACTGCTGTCGGTTTAAGCATAATTTGTATTTATTTTTAACAGCTGATGCTTGATTTGAACTGAGAGAGGGGCTGAAGATCTCTACACACAAGAGCTCAGGCCACTGATTTAAGGTTCAACCTCAGTGGGCATGCGCCACTGAATCATGCAGGACAGAACTGTTGCACATTAAAATCACAAGCGAAAGCTGTGTAGTGTCAGTATGGAGTCAGACAGCATGTTAAACTCTGCACATCTCCATCTTTATGTATTTATTATTTTTTTCCACAAATTATGTGGATATTTTGCATCATGTTGCAGTATAGAGGTAAAACTTTCTTACACTACCTTTATTTTCCATGTATACATACAAGTGTACAGTACAATGAAATTCTTTTTTTTTTTTTTCACATACCCCAGCTCTTTTGGAAGCTGGGGTCAGAGCGCAGGGTCAGCCGTTGTACAGTGCCCCTGGAGCTGAGAGGGTTAAGGTCCTTGCCTAAGGGCCAACAGTGGCTGCACTGCATATAATAACTACACTAATGTTATCAGGAAACGCTTTAATTATACAGACTGCATCTCTCTTCATTCTGAAAACTAAACTTTTTATCCTACATACACATTCTCTACATTACACTGTTTCTCATTTAATAAAATAAAACACTTGTTATTATAAAACTGTGATGTGTTTATTATTTTAATAAGGCGCTATAACTTGTGGATTATTGGTTAGCCGTCGAATTACGTTCGGATATGGGTCAAAAGAAAATGGAAAAATTGCATCCCTAGTTGACATTTCTATTTCAATTATATAGTTTTCTTATTTTTTGATACTTACCGACAAAATACGTGCCTGGTTTAAATGGTAAAAGACTACAAATCCCGGGCTGTGTGGAAATGGGCATAAATAAACGTGTACGGTCTGTCATTCAGTGGATAATGAATCTCAGCTGTGTGGAACACTGTTACTGTGTAATGTTCTTAGCAAGCTGAAGAATTCATGTTGACATGTTTCTACGGAACAGTGTTAACTTGAACATAGATTGTATCGGGTATCTGGCTAGTTTGTGTCTTTGGAATTGTCACCAAGCCTCCAACAAAATGTTAATTGCAGTAAATTTTTATGCAACCGACCAAATTACTGATATTTACTGCTAACTTGTAAGAGGTTATTTTGTGGTGACAGGATAGTTATGTTAGGATACGTCCCAAATAGCATTCCAAGTTACTAAACAGTATGTCCAAACAACCTTTGTAACATATACTACTACTGTAAAAAATGCGTTTAGGGACTACTTAAAACCTTGGTCTCGGTTAGGCACAAGCTAACTACCTGGTTAGCCACGGCCATTGTGAACGCTAGCGAGTGGGCTAACTAGCAAGCTAATGTTAGCAGGCTAGCTGGAATTCCAGCCGAGCAAGATTGCCACCCACGCTCCAAACAGCTCCTGACTTTTAGAGCAAGTTTATACCGAACAAACTCTTCACCTCAGGCACAGTTAACAACACAAACAGGTCAATTTCGCGTGCACTGCATGTTATCGGTTTGTTTCTGTGTAAAAGAGCTCACCGCACTGCAGTCGGACAATCTGAGGCAGTCTGTACGCGCTCACTAGTCGGTCCAGAGGCAGAGTAGTGCTGCTCCATGTCACATCTTTTAAACTATTGTAGAGCATCGAACCCAGGTCCATGTTAGCTCCCTAACTAACACAACCGCACCATCAACCCGCCGCCACATTCATCAGCACCACCAGCGCCTCTCTCATGGAGAAACGCGTCCTCTGGTGCTGCTGTGTTTACCTAAACTCGCTCATGATCCTGCATTAAAGCCATGTCGGGTCAATTCACTCTCACTCTCTCTCTCTCTGTTTACACTGACAGGAAATGCCATGTATCCCCGACCATAGAGATCCTAGCGCTGCTAATGCCATTTCCTCCTCCCAGCTATTGCTCGATGTTAACCGTGCAGTCATTGGTCCAGCAGAGAACAACGACCTCCCAAACTTTATATAGTTCTGATGGAACACCGCAGTGATGCCCTGTCATAACATTTAGACGTTAATACGAACTATTTTAGCTTTTTATTTATTATACTAATACAAGTTTTAGTACCGAGTTCTAACAAGACATTAGAATATGAACGTAGAGTGGTGGGTAGGTGAATGGAAGTCTATGTGTTTGGGTGATAGTTGACAAATGCCTTTAAAACCAGTTGTCTATGATAAAAACTTAATTTTTATTACATATTACACAACTTTATTTATTTTCATGTTCATATAATAAATACATTATAAATCAGTTGCCATAAAAATCTTCTGTTCATTCCTTCTAATGGTATACCTTCCTGAAGATACAACCCCAAATCAGAAAATGCAAATATAAAAAAAACACAGAGTTTCTAACATTTACTTTGGCTTTTATTTAATTGCAGAAATAATGAACCTGATATATTTCATGTTTTATCTGCTCAACTTCATTTCATTTGTTAATAAACATCCATTCCTGCATTTCAGGCCTGCAAGACATTCCAAAAAAAGTTGGGACGGTAAAGCATTTACCACTTTGTAATGGTGCCATTTCTTTTCTCCACACTTAAAAGATGTTTTGACACCAAGGATACCAAGTGATTTAGTGTTTCAGCTTTTATTTCGTCCCATTCTTCCTGCAAACACGTCTTAAGATAGCATTTTTTGTTTCAAAATTCTCCACACATTCTCTATTGGGGACAGGTCAGGACTGCAGGCAGTCCAGCCCAGTACCCTCTTCTTATGCAGCCATGCCTTTGTAATGTGTGCAGCATGTGTTTTTGCATTGTCTTGTTGAAAAATGCATGGACATTCCTGGAAAAGATGACGTCTTGAAGGCAGCATATGTTGCTCTAAGATCTCAATGTACTTTTCTGCATTAATTCTGCATCACAGAAGTGTTAATGACCTTTGCCAAGGGCACTGACACAGCCCCATACCATGACAGACCCTGGCTTTTGGACTTGTTGCTGATAACAGTCCTTTTCGTCTTTGGTCCGGACACAACGTCCATTTTTTTCCAAAAAAGACCTGGAATGCTGATTCATCTGACCACAATACACGTTTCCACTGTGTGATGGTCCATCCAAGATGCCTCAAAGCCCAGAGAAGTCAATGCCACTTTTAGACATGGTTAACATAAGGCTTCTTTTTTCCACAGTAAATTTTAAGTGGCATTTGTGCATGTAGCTCTGTATTGTAGTGCTTGACAAAGGTTTGCCAAAGTAATCCCTCACCCATGTGGTTATATCAGCTATTGTTAAGTGGCGGTTCTTGATGCAGTGCCGTCTGAGGGATCGAAGATCACAGGCGTTCAGCCCTTGGCCTTTACGCACTGAAATTCCTCCCGATTCCTTGAATCGTTTTATGATATTATGCACTATAGAGGGAGAAATATGCAAATCCCCTCCAATCTTTCTTTGAGGTACATTGTTTTTAAAAATTTCAATCATTTTCTTACACATTTGTTGACAAACTGGAGATCCTCTGATCATCTTTGCTCATCAAAGACTCAGTCTTTCCTGGATGCTGCTTTTGTACCAAACCATGATTACAATCACTTGTTTACATCACCTGTTAGGAATCACATCATTATTTAGTTTTTTCACCTCATTACTAGCCCTAAATTGCCCCGTCCCAACTTTTTATGGAATGTGTTGCAGGCCTGAAATGCAAGAATGGATGTTTATTAACAAATAAAATGAAGTTGAGCAGACAAAACATGAAGTATCTCAGATTCATACTGTCTGCAATCAAATAAAAGTCAAAGTAAATGTAAGAAATGCTGTATTTTTATTTTATTTGCATTTTCCATACTGTCCTAAATGTTTCTGATTTGGGGTTGTTTTGTTTTATTTCAAAAGTCCTAAATCAACCAATAAATATGTATAAAAGTATCAAAAAGACATTTCTGTTTAAATGTGTATTACAGACAAAGAAGTCATGTCTTGAGGTCTGTCTCTCTTCTAAGGGGTGGATCAAGCTGTTCAGTTTCTTTATTGTTAAATTAATGTTTAAAATACTACATCCATACAAACACAAACCCCATTTGTCTCATTGAAAATAAGAATCTTTGATTTGATATCATCCTGAATCTTTCTTTGACTAACAAAAGTAGAAAGAAAATTTATTTAATAATTTTATCACCGCTTTATCCTATTCAGCGTTGTGTTGGGTTTGATTCACTGGGCAAAAGGCAAAAAACACTTTGGACAGGTCGCCAGTCCATCATCGGGCAAACACACACACACACACACACACACACACACACACATTTACACACACTCATACCTAGGAGCAAATTTGTATCTCCAGTAAACTTGACTGCATGTCTTTGGACTGTGGGAAGAAACCAAAACACCCGGAGGAAACCCACACAGACACAGGAAGAACATGCAAACTCCCAAATTTTTGAAAGAGACATACCTGTATGCTGCCATTAAGGCAATATAATTTCCTGGGAAGCTCATGGTTATTTCAGCAAGACAATGGCAGGCCTCATTCTGCACACACTACAACAGTGTGACTTTATAGACACTGGGCCTGTTCGAAAACCTTGTGAGCTACCTTGCTGTCTACTGCCTATATAAGCAACTGCCAAAGTAGAGATGATTCTAATAAGTCATCAACTTATAAGTCAGGTTATTCGAACACACTACTTATACAGCGATTACATCAGTTTTCACTTACTAAGCTAACACAGTTAGCCTCATGCCATACAAACCAATGGGATGAGGTGGCACAGTGTGCTAGCATGTCAACTAACATCTCCTTCTGTGTACCAAAAATGGTTAAATTGTCACTGACGAGCCCAAATTTGCAAATAAATGACACTTTACACGGTTATACAAATCGAAAATCAATGTTAATTTATTTACATTGGAAAAGAACTCCATTCGTTGCTCCACATTCGTCCACCATATTTGTAATTTCTTGTTAGAAAAGTTGTGTCGCACCGAATGCTGGGATTGCCTTCACCGCTAAGGAAGCATCTGGCGCTCCCTCGTTATTCAGTCAAAATACAGTTCAAATTTAAGGTCCCTTACCAGGCAGCATTTTACGCCATCTGAGAATTTAAACAGCCTTCTGCTTGGGAGCGCGCGTAGGATGGCGTAAAATGCTGTCTATGTAGAGAGCTCACTAGGTTTTCGAACACACCCTTGCTTGACTAGCCTACATGCAGTCCAGATCTGTCTTCTATTAAAAATGTATGGTGCAGCATTAAGAGGGGAATCTGACAACTGTGGTCACAGACTGCTCAGCTGCTAAAAATCTCGTAGTTTACTTGCAAAACTGCAACAGTTAGTGTTCTCAGTTTCCGATCATTTAAGTCTCATTAATAGAAAAGATGATGGAACACACTGCTAAACCATCCTCTGTCCCAACTTGTTTTTAAATGTGCTGCAAGCAATGTTAAAATGTGTTTATATTTACAATATTTACAATAACTACAATGAAGGTGATCAGTAAAAACATTAAAAATCTTTTTCTTTCTTTTGAATAAGAATTCAAGAGAATGAACAAATCAGTTACTTTTTTTTAATTATATTTTACAAAATGTCCAAGCTTTTTTGGAAATGGGATTTGTACATGTATTAGCAAAATAACAAACAGTAAAAAGCGATGTTTTAAGTTTAAGTTTTTAGACCATCTGAAACTGACAGCAATAGTGTAATTTAGTGTTAGTTTCTGTCACAAACAACACCAATAATCATATAAATTTGAATAAAATAAATGTATTAACACAAAAATAAATAAATACCTTTATTGACACCACTGGTGGATTACAGTTGGATGGTTTACAAATTCGTACATCAGTCCAAACATGTTAAACTCTCTCTCCTTTCTTTCTGATGTAACTGCAGGAAATAATACAAGGTACTAATTAAAGCACTTCCTCAATGTCTGAGATGGGGTTTTCCTGAGTTCAGTTTCAACATTTTATTAGACTGTGAAAAAGGGAAGAGTAGTTTTCAGTAAGTTTTCATGAGCGGTTGAGGGAACATGTCGTTTGTGATCACTCTGCGCCAGTGGGATGAAGCAGTGGCTTATGTGGAGAAAGGTGACCCGGCCTCTGCTCTCAGAACTTTCATGAACATTGAGGAGAAAATCTCAAAAATTAATTACAACATTGGATGGCTTCACCTGAACAACAATGAACTGGATGCTGCTGAAAAGGTAAAGTGTGTATTGCCAAGTTATGTGTAGATGACCAATGGTTTAAAGGTGTATTGTAAATATTGTAAACTGTCTTTTACTGGAATTTAACATGTATCTAAAACAGTCATAGAGAGTAGCTTTGTTATGATATTTGTTAACATTAAAATGTTGTTTAAAAAAAAAAGGAAGTAAAAGTGTCATGGGTAAAGTTCTCTCTTTTGAAGGCTTTTGACAGTAGCATTGGCAAAGATGAACATCTGGCTGTTGCTTTTTTTCAAAGGGGAGTTACATTCTTTAAAAAGGAAAGGTAAGATGCCAGTCATAATGAGCACCACATAAAATACAAAAAGAAAGAGTAAATATCTTAACTAAATCAGTGAACACATATTTATTGTAGTATTGCACAATGAAGACATTTTGTTATTTCTGTAAACAAGTCCATATACATTGTTAACAATGTAAATATATCTCAAGGTTTGAGGAATCACTCATGGATTTCCAACAAGCTTTTAAGGAGTTGAGAGGGAATCAGCTGATAGACTACAAACCCCTAGGACTGATGTATAAACTTTATGCCTGTGAGGTAAGAGATGATTCATTTTTACTGCCATTCAATATATTTATATGTAATTGTAATAATTGTTTTCACAATTATAGCTATTTGATTCTCTCTGCGCTTTGAGGTATTGCACAATATTGGACTTGTTCATGCCCAGCTGGGGAAATGGGAGAAAGCCCAAGAAAACCTTCTCACAGCTCTTAATCTCGGTACAGAGGCCAAATTCAGTCACATCGACAAGGCTCTGGAATCTATTCTGGTTAGCTGTCCTACACCACACATATTACACTACAGATAATAATATGTTGCTTTACTGTATTTGAACATGATTTGAACCACCGGAAATGCTAAAATGCTATTTCTCAAATATTTCTCTATTTATCAAAATACCACAGGCTATGACTGTACATAATTCTGCCATTTGGAAAATTTAATATTGTATGGTAATGTTTTATTTATCACTTTAGTAACTAGATCACAACAACATTTAAGTATTTAAGATAAAGAATTAGTAACCAGTATACCACTTTTTTACTGTGTATGCACGCAGAAGCAGAAGCTTTTTCCTTTAGTAGTGATTCGAGGTGAGCTGCTGTTCAAACCCAATAAGCACTATGTGGCAGAGCTGGAGAAAAAGGACTACCTTGGAAAGGCCAAGGTACCCAAACAAATCATTACACCAGAGCACACTACAATAAGTAACTTTTAAAAGCAAGATACAACAAAGAGCACAAATACTATATTCAAAGTTAAAACTTAATCATTGGCCTAAATGTATTCTCTATCCTCAGGTCATATCTTCTGTTGTTCCTGCTGATAATTTCTCAGGCTTTGCCCCTCTGCAGCCACAAGTGAGTCAGTTCATTTCCATTTCTCTTGGTTTCTAGTCTTTAAATACCCTTTGTTGCTATAAATTAATTAAAAAAAAAAAACCTTTGGTAGAGAAACAAAATTGTTATGCTAGAGAGTGCCTTGAAAAAGTGTCTATTCCAGGCTTTCCTTCCCATGAATGATTTAAGGCAGTCACTTTTTACCAAAAAAGAGAAAAGACAATCTACTTTTAAACTGTAAACACGCATAGTGATTGTAAACAGCATTTGCCAAATGAATAAAGTGTTGGTAATGGCATTGCAGACCTGCATTCCTACTTACACTCACTGAAACTATGGAGTTTGGAACTAAGGGGTTTTGTATAACATTAAACTAAAAATTTTGTGTTAACTTATAAACTTTTGGAATGAAAAGCCTTAAAAACTCGGTATGTCCTTCAGGCAGAAAATGCACAAAAATAGGCTGGACAGCCAAGGGGTACGTTTCCTTGTTTAATACCTGGTTAAAATGTCTTTGGCACATATTACAGTCTCTCATTCTTCATGTAAGTCACAATAAACTTTGCACTACTGATATAGCAATTTTGGCCCTTCTGCACTGGTACAAAATGCAACTAATGTAAAAAAAGACGATTAATGAATGTACTTAGAAAATAGCTATAATCTATAAACATGTACATATCTAGAGACCACTTATGTGCACAGCAAGGGACAAGTAACTGTACAGTGTTTAAAACCTTAGTAACACTACATTACACTTTAACATCATCAGGGCTTTACTGAGGATTTTACACTGATCAAATAACATCTTATCAGTGGTAGTCCTATGGTGGTCACTTTCTACTGATAGGTAGGGTAAAGAGTTGAACTGTGGGAAATGTATACCTACAAAGTTCTAAATAATTGGTGTACAAAATGGTTGGTATAAAAAATGGCTAATAATAATAGATAAAAGGTCAGTACATCCAACACAGTAAAAACAGCTATATAATATAACAATACATAAAAGAAAAAGATAAATAAAAGTGTAAAATCCCTGAATATATGTACATATAAAAAGATACATGCATAGCATACAATAATTATAGGTCTTCTTTATAAATTATTGAATACTTGGAATTACTGATTTTGAGTAAATGTCATAGTGCTGTGTACTCATTGCCAGTTATACAGCATTATAACATCAGTTTTAAGTCACATAATACAATGAGGGATTTGACGTACATGAACATGTAAAATCTTTTCTTTCTTTAATAGGTTGAAGATGTACCACTTACGCCCAAGGCACCTGAAGTGCTAAGGTAAATCCAGTGCATACACTCTGGCCTTTTTATAACATGCTAACCAGTAACAGTTTCATTAACTGCTATTTTACCTGTAATTTACAGAGCACTTGAAGGTGAACCTCACACTGTTCTGTACGAGTTTATTCCTGAGACCAAAGAGGAATTAGCTGTGTTACCAGGCAACGTGGTTTTTGTTCTTCAAAGAGGGACTGACAACTGGGCTTCTGTTATTTTCAATGAAAGGGTATGTATTGTGTGTGAGTGTGTGATAAATCAGTCTACATTTCGTAAAGATTCATGATTTTATGTGGTTTGGGGACATTTACTATTTATCACAGCTATGTTTACTTTTCAGCCCTGGAAATTTGTAACAAAGCAAAGTTTGCATTAAAGAAATTAATTCAAGTCAGACATAGGCATCATCACAAAAAACAGCATAATGCTTACATCTAGATTTACAAATTATTATTATTTAAAACCACACACCAAAAATGCTTATATGATTATTCATTAGCTCGAGGGTGGCATGTGTGCCGCACTGCTAAAATGTCCAGAAAATCTGGGTTTAAACCCAGCTATGAAATGTGACTGTGTAGATTTCCCTAAAATCTCCTTTTTGTCTCACATCACAAAAACGTGAAAAAGAGGAATTGGTTTAATTGCTCTGTTAATGAGTAAATGGGTAATTGGGGCAATTAGAGGAGCAGTTAACAAGTTCATAAGAACTCTGAAGACCCAAACAGAAGAAAGGATGTTCTGATAAAACACCATTTTGTAGCCAGGAGTCAGAATTAACTTGATGGTACTTAAAAAAATATATAATAAAAAATCTATGATAATATGCTTACAAATGATAATGTACAGCTAATGCCTGTTTACACAAATTGCTTGAAACACCATATTCTGTCAGTATGTCTCGAAATCTTTAAATGCTTGATATTTATGTTTTAAATATATAACATTTTTTTCTATAAATAAAATTATTTATTTAATTAATGAAGTAATGCATTAGTATTATTACGTTGATAAGTTGAGATGAACATTTCTCTAAATAGCTTTCCTGTTATTTTCAGAGAGGGTTAGTTCCATACAATTTTTTGGAACCTTTGGATATTACTATGGCATCAAAAACTGTTCAGGTAAGTGTCTGTTTGAATAACTTAATTTTCTTTTAAAATATAATAAGCAGTGTTTACCAATTCCAACCATATAATTTTTTAGAATATAATAAAGCAAAACAATAAAAACTAATCAAGATACAATCTGTGAAACAGGCCCACCTGTTCTGTTGAGTGGTTACTCTATCATGCACCAGCAAATAACTGACAGTCCCTGGTTCCTCAATTGGCAGTCTCTGCACCTCATTAGGCGTTAACTTGTTGCAGCCATGGTGGCGCTTTACATATTGTTCAGGTGTTTCAGGTATCTGCACTCTATGTGGGCTGGTACACTGGGCTGGACTATGCCCAGTTTTTTTTATAGGCTCCTATGCTGGCATTGTTTTGACCTTTTTCTTGGGAACTCAGCCTGTGGGCTTTTATCTTTTTCAGTGGGCTGAAAAACCTCAGGTGGAAGCAGCGTCTCGTTGCAGAGAAAAAAGCTCATTTGTGAGCAGTATAGTTATTCTATTTTAAGTCCGTCCGCCCCCGCCGGTCCGTGGAACTATATTTTATATGAAACCGGTCCGTGGTGCAAAAAAGGTTGGGAAGTGCTGGACTAGGGGATCTGTTTATTTTAAAGTAAGAAAGTAAGAATGTCTATTTTCTATGTCAACTTCTGCATTATGTACAACATACAAACTTGCCAGGAAGGACTGCAAGCATTTTTTAACAGCCATCAGCAGATTCCCACATAAAGCTGTATCAGACATGAATGAACATGCTTGATTTAAGTATTGTTCCACTTCCTTATTCTGGCACCTTGGCCAGACATTAGGGGTCGCTGTTTGATGAGCAATAAGGTAAATCTCTATTCAGCTTTATCTACCTCTGACACAGCCAACTGTGTCTGCAGAAAGTCTGCAAGTCTGAGAAAGTCTGGTTGTGATGGGCTGGGAAAATTGATTTAACAAAAAAAAAAAAAAAAAAAAAAAATACAAATAAACCACACACACACACACACACACACACACACACACACACACACATAAAGCAAAGAACAACATCACAATGCAATTGCTTCCATTTTCTTAGTTTTTTTTCTTAGAAATGGTTTTAATAAAATGACACAGTCTGGTATTACACAGTCATTTCTAATTATAATAAACATGAATCCACTTTCATGTTCAGTACCCGCTTCATTCTGAGGTCATGGTAGGTCTGGCAGCACCCATAAACAATGGGTGCAAGGCTGGAATACACACTGGTATAATCTTTCACATCCACTTATTCACTTGCTCACTTGCTCACTCCTGCTGGCGATTTACAGCAGCCAGTAGAACTACTGACATTTTGAGAGGTTGAAAAAGGAATTCTGTCTAGACCAGAAGAAAATCTGTCAACCTTCTCACAGACAGTGCAAGGACTGACCCCAGGTTTTCAGTATCTCACAGATGTGCAGTACCAAAACAACCGTCTGTGTCACTGTGCCACCCACATGGATGAATTCACACATTGCATAATAAAACATTAACTAATGAACACATGATGTAGACTTCTCTCACACATTCTATTTGTATGTTATGATTGCATTATTTTCAATGTCATTAAATCCCGGAACTGCTAATAAATCTGAGGAACTGAGGTGTGTTTAAAATGCACTTTTTTAATAAGAATGTATTTTAAATGTATTCCAAAATGAAAGTAGAAATCCATTGCTGCTTTATGTACATTGTACTGGTAACAATATAGCACAGTTTATAATGGCATGATGTAATAAAGGGTGTTAAACATTATTATATTTTGCAACAATTTGTTATTTTCTACATTCTATAGAGAAAAATGAATGTGCCCTTTTCTCTATAGGTTGCATCACCAATCATCACTGATGAAATCCCAGCTCCACCCAGAAGAGCAGCACCCAGTAAACCTATAAGTAATGCAGGTGGTGATGCTGCCAAGACAAAGGTAACACGTTCAGCTATCATAAATTATATACTTCATGGGTAAAAGTATTGGGACACCACTTCAAATTTTTGAATTCATGTATTTCAGCCACAACAATTGCTAACAGGTGTAATAATCAATTATATAAGGGGAATTATATGCTTGCAACTTTACTGTTCCAGCATGACTGTGCTCTGTATAAAGGCCTGAAGAAAAGCTTGGTATAAAGAAACTTCACTGGTCTGCACAGAGCCCTGACCTCAGCCCTACTGAATTCATTCCAATGGCTTTCTTGACCAACATCAGTGCTCAGCCATACAAATGTTTTTTTGACTGAGTGGGCACAAATTCCGACAGACATACTCCAATGTCTCTTAAGAAGCCTTCTCAGAAGAGTGAGTAGAGTTGTCACTCTTCTTTAATACCCTTTGCTTTTGAAATGGGGGTCCAACAAGCACACAGTCAGGTGTCCAAATACTTTGCGCAATTTAGCATATACAGTGGGGCCAAAAAGTATTTAGTCAGCCACTGATTGTGCAAGTTCTCCTACTTAGAAAGATGAGAGAGGTCTGTAATTTTCATCATAGGTACACTTCAACTATGAGAGACAAAATGAGAAAAAAAAATCCAGGAAATCACATTGTAGGATTTTTAAAGAATTTATTTGTAAATTATGGTGGAAAACAAGTATTTGGTCAATAACAAAAGTTCAACTCAATACAAAGTAACATAACTTTTGTTGGCAATGACAGAGGTCAAACGTTTCCTGCAAGTCTTCACCAGGTTTGCACACACTGTAGCTGGTATTTTGGCCCATTCCTCCATGCAGATCTCCTCTAGAGCAGTGATGTTTTGGGGCTGTCGCTGGGCAACACGGACTCCACAAATTTTCTATGGGGTTGAGGTCTGGAGACTGGCTAGGCCACTCCAGGACCTTGAAATGCTTTTTACGGAGCCACTCCTTCGTTGCCCGAGCGGTGTGTTTGGGATCATTGTCATGCTGGAAGACCCAGCCACGTTCCATCTTCAATGCTCTCACTGATGGAAGGAGGTTTTGGCTTAAAATCTCACGATACATGGCCCCGTTCATTCTTCCCTTAACACGGATCAGTCGTCCTGTCCCCTTTGCAGAAAAACAGCCCCAAAGCATGATGTTTCCACCCCCATGCTTCACAGTAGGTATGGTGTTCTTGTGTTTTTCTTCTTCCTCCAAACACGACGAGTTGAGTTTTTACCAAAAAGTTCCATTTTGGTTTCATCTGACCACATGATATTCTCCCAATCCTCTTCTGGATCATCCATAAGCTCTCTGGCAAACTTCAGACGGGCCTGGACATGTACTGGCTTAAGCAGGGGGACACGCCTGGCACTGCAGGATTTGAGTCCCTCTCGGCGTAGTGTGTTACTGATGGTAGCCTTTGTTACTTTGGTCCCAGCTCTCTGCAGGTCATTCATCAGGTCCCTCCATGTAGTTCTGGGATTTTTGCTCACCGTTCTCATGATCATTTTGACCCCACGGGATGAGATCTTGACCCCAAGGGAGATTATCAATGGTCTTGTATGTCTTCCATTTTCTTACAATTGTTCCCACAGTTGATTTATTCACACCAACCTGCTTGCCTATTGTAGATTTACTCTTCCCAGCCTGGTGCAGGTCTACAATTTTCTTCCTGGTGTCCTTCGACAGCTCTTTGGTCTTGGCCATGGTTGAGTTTGGAGTCTGACTGTTTGAGGCTGTGGACAGGTGTCTTTTATACAGATAACGAGGTCAAACAGGTGCCATTAATACAGGTAACGAGTGGAGGACAGAAGAGCTTCTTAAAGAAGAAGTTACAGGTCTGTGAGAGCCAGAAATCTTGCTTGCTTGTTATTGACCAAATACTTATTTTCCACCATAATTTACGAATAAATTCTTTAAAAATCCTACAATGTGATTTCCTGGATTTTTTTTTCTCATTTTGTCTCTCATAGTTGAAGTGTACCTATGATGAAAATTACAGACCTCTCTCATCTTTCTAAGTAGGAGAACCTGCACAATCAGTGGCTGACTAAATACTTTTTGACCCCACTGTATATGAAAGTGTTAGACGTGTTCTATTGGGGGTCCTAACTATTTGGCTGATCAGTGTATTTATTAGTAATCTTTGTGCTTTGTGTCATTCACACTTGCTGCATTAATTTAGCAGAATACATACATCCAGATATTTGCTATAAAAAGATACTTAAGATGTAACATAAATTCCACATCTAGCTAACCTGGTGGAATTTACAGTTCAAACTAATTGTCCCGGCATTATCTGATTACCTGAAAATACGCAAATTATTTTGCGTAAAGGATCCATTCATTTAACAATCAATTTTTCCCTGACACAAATGGTAAAAGCATTTTTAATTACTCTATTTGCAACCTGATTTGAAGTTTATTTTAAGCTTTTCTTGTGTCAGTGGTGTGAGGGGTGTGGTAAAGGTTTTGGACTGTTGACAGGCTTGAACCCATTGTCTACCTAGGGCCACTAAAATTATATCTACTTTACCATGCTAATATTTCAAATAATCTATACCCAAGTCAGTGTGTATACAGAAAGGTATGAGGTCACATACTGCTTAACTAATGTGACGCAGAATTTTGCCTCTAGGGTGTATTTTTATACACTGCCTGGCCAAAAAAAAGGTCACACACACTAATATTTCATTAGACCGCCTTTAGCTTTGATTACGGCTCACATTCGCTGTGGCATCGTTTCCACAAGCTTCTGCAATGTCACAACATTTATTTCTGTCCAGAGTTGCATTAATTTTCCCCCAAGATCTTGTATTGTAAGTCTTCTCCAGCACATGTCAAAGATTCTCAATGGGGTTCAGGTCTGGACTCTGTGGTGGCCAATCCATGTGTGAAAATGATGTCTCATGCTCCCTGAACCACTCTTTCACAATTTGAGCCCGATGAATCCTGGCATTGTCATCTTGGAATATGCCCGTGCCATCAGGGAAGAAAAAATCCTTTGATGGAATAACCTGGTGGTTCAGTATATTCAGGTAGTCAGCTGACCTCATTCTTTGGGCACATAACGTTGCTGAACCTAGACCTGACCAACTGCAGCAACCCCAGATCATAGCACTGCCCCCACAGGCTTGTACGGTAGGCACTAGGCATGATGGGTGCATCACTTCAGCCGCCTCTCTTCTTACCCTGATGCGCCCATCACTCTGGAACAGGGTAGATCTGGACTCATCAGACCACATGACCTTCTTCCATTGCTCCAGAGTCCAATCTTTATGCTCCCTAGCAAATTGAAGCCGTTTTTGCCAGTTAGCCTCACTTACAAGTGGTTTTCTTAAGGCTACACAGCTGTTTAGTCCCAATCCCTTGAGTTCCCTTCACATTGTGCATGTGGAAATGCTCTTACTTTCACTATTAAACATATCCCTGAGTTCTACTGTAGTTTTTCTACCACTTGATTTCACCAAACGTTTAAGTGATCGCCGATCACGATCATTCAAGATTTTTTTCCGACCACATTCCTTCCTCGAAGATGATGTTTCCCCACTGTCCTTCCACTTTTTAATAATGCGTTGGACAGTTCTTAACCCGATTTTAGTAGTTTCAGCAATCTCCTTAGATGTTTTCTCTGCTTGATGCATGCCAATAATTTGACCATTCTGAAACAGATTAACATCTTTTCCACAACCACAGGATGTGTCTTTCGACATGGTTGTTTAACAAATGAGAAGCTACTCACTGCATCAGTTAGGGTTAAATAACTTGTTGCCAGCTGAAACATAATCACCCATGCAGTAATTATCCAATGGGAGGCTCTTACCTATTTGCTTAGTTAAATCCAGGTGGTGACCTTTTTTTGGCCAGGCAGTGTATAATCCATCTGCTAATCTATCCAGCAGTTAAAGTGTTGCTTTCCAGGATTATGTAAAAGAGATTTTCTCTCTTTTGTCTAGACAGACAAAGATCCATGTATTTATTCATGCATTAATGTAATAGTTGTCTGCATTAATTACTTGGCTTTGTTCCATATCATCTGCTTTTTCCACCTAGAGTAAGGATGCTGGAGATTCCTCGTGCTGTATTGTGAAAGTGCACTTCCTGTTTACCATAACCTTCTGTATTGCACCAGGACAGCCATATAAAGCCATCCTTCAGATGATAAGTACTAAACTCCAGCGAGCTGCCTCTGAGCTCACACTAACGTAACTACACTACTTACTTACACAACAGTCATAATTTAGAACAGAAGGTCATCTCTCATGCACCTAATATAAGAATATAACACAGTGTGTGCAGTACTTATACATACGGCAATAAGGTCAACCAACGTTTTAATGTCTTTTCAGCTACACTAAGCCTGGCTGTTCAGAAAGAGTGACTGTTGACGAGTCAGAGATGGACGTTCTGTGGAGCTGTGTAAAGAACAATCGCCTCACACTGTGGTGTTCGGCCACTGAGGTATTCGTCTTCCAAATACCTTTTTGTAACAACTTTTCTGTAATCATTATGTTCTGTACTAATAAATCTACATTGTATTTGTGTCATAGAAATTATAAGCAATGCCTTTTATGTGAGGCTTTGGATAAGGTTGGCATATCACCTCTCATTCTCATTTCATAACATAAATACACTGATCAGCCATAACATTAAAACCACCTCCTTGTTTCTACACTCACTGTCCATTTGATCAGCTCCACTTACCATATAGAAGCACTTTGTAGTTCTACAATTACTGACTGTAGTCCATTTGTTTCTCTACATACCTTTTTAACCTGCTTTCACCCTGTTCTTCAATGGTCAGGACCCCCACCGGACCACCACAGAGCAGGTATTATTTGGGTGTTGGGTCATTCTCAGCCCTGCAGTGACACTGATATGGTGCTGGTATGAGTGGATCAGACACAGCAGCGCTGCTGGAGTTTTTAAATACCGTGTCCACTCACTGTCCACTCTATAAGACACTCCTACCTAGTAGGCCCACCTTGTAGATTTAAAGTCAGAGATCATCTATTGCTGCTGATTGAGTTGGTCATCTTCTAGACCTTCATCAGTGGTCACAGGACGCTGCCTATGGGGCGCTGTTGGCTGGATATTTTTGGTTGGTGGACTATTCTCAGTCCAGCAGTGACAGTGAGGTGTTTAAAAACTCTATCAGTGCTGCTGTGTCTGATCCACTCATACCAGCACAACACACACTAACACACCACCACCATGTCAGTGTCACTGCAGTGCTGAGAATGATCCACCACCCAAATAATACCAACTCTGTAGTGGTCCTGGTAGAGTCCTGACCATTAAAGAACAGGGTGAAAGCAGACTAAAAAGATATGTAGAGAAACAGATTGACTACTCTTAGTAATTGTAGAACTACAAAGTGCTTCTATATGGTAAGTGGAGCTGATAAAATGGACAGTGTGTGTAGAAACAAGGAGGTGGTTTTAATGTTATGGCTGATCGGTGTATTTTAGTTTTTCAAACATTTTTATCACAATAACTTGAGTTAACAAAATAGGTCTGATCATTTCACTTATTAAAGAAAATGGTTACTCTACATAATTAACTCCTATGTAAAGAAGTACAGTGGTGTTCAAAAAAATAGCAGTGATTTTAAAAAAGCGAATAAAGCACAAAATCATTATAATAACTTTTATTTCCATAAATGCAAATGCACTGAAAATACTACACTTTCAATTCTAAATCAAAACATTAACAAAATTTAGCCAGTTTGTGTTAAACCTTTACAAAGAATTAAGAAAAATGAATATTAGGCTGTTCAAAAAAATAGCAGTGCCAGCATTTTTCCTTAAAAAACTCAAAAAATGTTTCTATAACATGAAAAAATGTTTGAGGTTTCACTTTACTTTAAATTACTGAACTAATATTTAGTGGCATAATAATTGAGTCGACCAACTTCTGGCACCTCTGAACAGGTATTCCAGTCCAGGATGATTACACTACATTCCACAGTTCTTCTGTAATTTTGGGTTTTGCCTCAAAAAAACGTGTTTCAGATGTCAGAACACAAGTTCTCTCTGGGATTGAAGTCAGGGGATTGGGCTGGCCACTCTATTACCTTAATCTTGTTTGTCTGTAACCAAGATGTTTTGGGTCATTGTCATGTTGAAACACCCATTTTAAGGACATTTCTTCTTCGACATAGGGCAACATGATCTCCTCAAGTATTCTGATATATTTAAACTGATCCATGATCCCTCGTATGCCATAAATAGACGTAACACCATGGTACGAAAAACATCCCCATATCATCATTTTGAACCACCAGGCTTTACTGTCTTCACAGTGAACTTTGGCTTGAATTCAGTGCTCGAGGGTCGTCTGACATACTGTCTATGGCCACTAGACCCAAAAAGAACAATTTTGCTTTCACCAGTCCACAAAATGTTGAGCCAGTCAATGTGTTCTTTGGGAAATTTTAACCCATTCAGGACACGTCTTTTTCTTAACAACGAGACTTTGCAAGGAGTTCTTGCTGGTAAATTGGCTTCACTTAATCATCTTCTGTACTCACTGGTAACTTCAGATGTTCCTTGATCTTTCTGGAGGTGATCATTGGCTGAACCTTTGCCATTCTGGCTATTCTTCAATCCAATCGAACAGTAGTTTCACACTTCCTTCTGTGTCTTTCAGGTTTTGGTTGTAACTTCAAGGCATTTGAGATCATTTTAGCTGAGCAGCCTATAATTTGCTGCACTTCTCTGTATGTTTTTTCCCTCTACAATCAACTTTTTAATCAAAGTACGCTGTTCATCAGAACAATGTCTAGAACAGCCCATTTTACCCAGTATTTCAGAAGGAAATGTGCTATGACCAAGCTGTGCAACATTTGCCACCCTCCTACCTTAAATAAGGGCCAAAATTGACACCCGTTCTTCTGCAGAATGAGTGACTTCACCAATTGAAATCCTCACTGCTATTATTTTGAACAAGCCCCTTTCAATCAATGCTTCAATAACTCAGAATGAGTGGCATGCATGTCCTAATTGTTGGGTTTGTTTTGTTTTCATTACTCTACTACACTTTCAAGAAAATGTTTTGCTATGTAGAAATAGCATTTCTACTGAAAACAGTGATTTATCAGGTTAATGGTGTTGGATTGCTATTTTTTTGAACACCACTGTAAATGCGTTCCTAAAATCATTGCCTGGATGTGCCACATTTAGCATTAACTACAGAAACCAAACAGTTGCAAAACCCCTCTTTCACAACACAGTGAAGTAATTTTGGCCCAGTCTTCTTTGCAAAATTGTCTAAATTTACCCACATTAGAGGCTTTAGAGCATAAGCTGCATCTCAGTGGGGTTAGAGGACCCAAACTGTGATCTCGTTTTCTTTGAAACGTTGAAGTGGGCTTGCTCTTGTGATGTGGCTAGTTGTCTAGTTAAAATTCCAGTTGGACTTCAACTTTATATCATTGAATGAACACTGAACATTTCTTTCTTTTCTTGTAGTAACAAAAATTCATTCTCATAAAACACCTTGGTCAGGGTCGTGACAGGTCTTGTTTCACTGGGAAACAGTGGGCACAAGGCAGGAATATTCTGAACAGGGAGCACATCCATTGCAGGCAATCTCTCCCCTCAGATATCTGTCAGTAATCATGTCTGTGACACCCAGCAGGCAAATAGCACTGGTGAGATTTGTATCTGGACCCTTAGCAGTGGTGGGTTAGTGTAATAGACCCCTGTGCAGAATTCATGGTTACATTTATTATGGCAAGTCACTGTGTTATGTTTTAACTGTTGGTGTAATGCTGTTAATGTAAAATGCTATAGTAACTTTATGCCAACTGTTTCAAGGGTTTCATCAGGATTCACTAATGTGCTGCTTGTTGGGATCTTATAGCCTACTTCACAAAGCTAAAAATCTTTAATTAAAGTGATGTTTAGAGCCAGCGTAGCTGATCAATCCTGCGTGTCTAGTGTAGCTGAAGCCAAATGTTAACTAAACTTGAATGGTTTGTTCGGTTTATTAAGTGACTAAGACAGTAATTATTCTTTCATATAGTTGGTTTAGATTTTTTTTCTAAATTGTATTTTGTGTTTAATTAAGCTATCTGTCTTACATTTAAAGATTGGAAACAATTAACTGTAAAAAATACTTGGGTATGGGTACCACATATCATTCAAAGTACACTAACTCCCTAAAAACTTGCAGGATAGTTTACTGGTAGTTAGTTATGTCTAATGTTAATGGTAGTTGCTGTTGTCCTGTTAGCTATGTGCATGTGTTAGTTACATAAAACAACAATTATTGTGGAATATATTTATATGTTTGAACATTAATCTAAGAATATACAATTATAAATTGAGACTGATATATCCTACTTACACTGATCAGCCATAACATTAAAACCACCTCCTTGTTTCTACACTTACCAGCTCCACTTCCCATATAGAAGCACTTTGTAGTTCTACAATTACTGACTGTAGTCCATCTGTTTCTCTACATATCTTTTTAGCCTGCTTTCACCCTGTTCTTGAATGGTCAGGACCCCCACAGAGCAGGTATTATTTAGGTGGTGGATCATTCTCAGCACTGCAGTGACACTGACATGGTGGTGGTGTGTTAGTGTGTGTTGTGCTGGTATGAGTGGATCAGACACAGCAGCACTGCTGGAGTTTTTAAATATTGTGTTCACTCACTGTCCCTTCTATTAGACACTCCTACCTAGTTGGTCCACCTTGTAGATGTAAAGTCAGAGACGATCACTCATCTATTGCTGCTGTTTAAGTTGGTCATCTTCTAGACCTTCATCAGTGGTCACAGGTCGTTGCCCATGGGGCACTGTTGGCCGGATATATTTTTGTTTAGTGGACTATTCTCAGTCCAGCAGTAACAGTGAGGTGTTTAAAAACTCCAGCAGCATTGCTGTCTTATCCACTCATACCAGCACAACACTAACACTAAAACACCACCACCATGTCAGTGTCAATGCAGTGCTGAGAATGACCCACCACCCAAATAATACCTACTCTGTAGTGGTCCTGGGAGAGTCCTGACCATTGAAGAACAGCATGAAAGGGGGCTTACAAAGCATGCAGAGAAACAGATGGACTATAGTCAGTAATTGTAGACCTACAAAGTGCTTCTATATGGTAAGTGGAGCTAATAAAATGGACAGTGTGTGTAGAAACAAGGAGGTGGTTTTAATGTTATGGCTGATCTGTGTATTTCTACCAGTAATTAATGAGACCTGGTTTATTAGCAGTTGGCTGGAGGGCCTGGTGGTTGTGTGACATTACCTACTGTACAATACGCAAATAAATCTCTATAACTGATAGCCTGACACTAAAATTTTATTAGTTATCTTACCTCTGACCAATTTGAGCTATCAATCATTTATGAGTTATCAAGTGGCAACCCAAATGGCATGCTGCATACAACAAATGTGTCAAATAGTAATGACATGATGGGTAGTACACCAATTAGACTTTTAGGTATAAGTGTATACAGTTTGGGGCACAACATGGAAAGAAAAAAATGCAACCTGCTCAACTTAAGCTCAAGACTAGTTAATGTCCTAAAATTGTCATTTGTTTTCTTAAATCATCTTTTCTGTCAACTTTCTGACAAGCAGCTGTTAGATAATTTCTCTATTGTCTTTGCTTACCAAGAGTTTATTTTACTGTTATTATTTTGTCTCAAATGTGATATGCATATTATGAATGACATAAATACATATAAGACCTTAAGGTTTACCTCACTAATTCATTTAAATCTCTGTTCTAGCACAAAACTGTTACTCAAAAAAGAGACATGGTGGCTCTGTACTCCTACAAAGCCTCCAAAACTGAAGATCTAGAGTTTTCCCAAGGTGATGTCATCACTGTCCTCTCAGAAGGTAAATAACTAGTTGATTAGTTAGATTTCTACATTTTGCTGGGATTTACATCATCAGTCAAAAGTTTGAACAAGGCCTGTTAAAAATACTACAAACACATACACTATATTGCCAAAAGTATTCACTCACCCATCCAAATAATTAAATTCAGGTGTTCCAATCACATGGCCACAGGTGTATACAACCAATCACCTAGGCATGCAGACTGCATCTACAAATATTTGTGAAAGAATGGGTCTAAATATTCCACAGTCAACTGTCAGTGGTATTATAACAAAGTGGAAGCGATTGGGAACGACAGAAACTCAGCCACAAAGTGGTAGGCCATGTCAGCAAATTCTGAGGCGCATAGTGCGCAGAGGTCGCCAACTTTCTGCAGTCTCAATCACTACAGACCTCCAAACTTCATGTGGCCTTCAGATTAGCTCAAGAACAGTGTGTAGAGAGCTTCATGGAATGGCTGAGCAGCTGCATCCAAGCCTTACATCACCAAGCGCAATGCAAAGCTTGTAAAGCACGCCGTCACTGGACTCTACAGCAGTGCAGACGTGTCCTCTGGAGTAACGAATCACGCTTCTTTGTCTGGTATGGACGAGTCTGGGTTGGCGGTTGCCAGGAAAACGGTACTTGTCTGACTGCATTGTCAAGTGTAAAGTTTGGTGGAGGGGGGATTATGGTGTGGAATTGTCATTTGGGAGTTGGGCTCGGCCCCTTAGTTCCAGTGAAAGGAATTCTTAATGCTTCAGCATACCAAGAGATTTTGGACAATTTCATGCTCCCAACTTTGTGTGAACAGTTTGGGGATGGCCCCTTTCTGTTCCAACATGACTGCGCACCAGTGCACAAAGCAAGGTCCATAAAGAAGTGGATGAGCCAGTTTGGTGTGGAAGAACTTGACTGGCCTGCACAGAGTCCTGACCTCAACCCGATAGAACACCTTTGGGATGAATTAGAGCCAGGCCTTCTCATCCAACATCAGTGTCTGACCTCACAAATGTGCTTCTGGAAGAATGGTCAAAAATTCCCATAAACACACTCCTAAACCTTGTGGAAAGCCTTCCCAGAAGAGTTGAAGCTGTTATAGCCATCATATTAAACCCTATGGATTAAGAATGGGATGTCACTCAAGTTCATATGCATGTGAAGACAGACGAGCGAATACTTTTGGCAATATAGTGTACATTTCTCTTCACCAGCTTAATTCGTTAATTCGCAATAAGCACTGTTGCCCATTTTCTTCACTTAATCAGGTGACAATCAGTTCACTTTAATCAAGCATATCCAACTTTTGACTGGTAGTGCATAGGACACAAAAAAACTTGTACTTGTGGGCTATGTACTGTTGTATTCTTTTGGCAATTTGGGTACTATTATAATTGTTCTCTATTTCAGTTAATGGAGAGTGGCTGGAAGGGGAGTGTAATGGAAGGAGTGGTATTTTTCCAGCAGCTTTTGTTGTATGTCATGAAGAGAACCAATAGACAGGAGGATTTTAGGTAATTAATGGCATACCAAAAAGCAATTAACTTGTATTTAAGTAGAATGTGAGGTAATTACATTATATGAACCCTAAATAATCACTTGAGTGTAATTAAATGACTTTTGAATTGTTTAAACAATATGTGCTGCTGAACTGGCTCATATCTTTCTCTGTTGTAGCTCAGTACAGACACACTGTTTTATTTAAAAGAAATACTAAACTGTACAGTACTGTATTCAAAAGCAAAACGTTTCTCAAATACCTTGATGGCCTGAAGCTGCAGTTTTTATGTGATTAGGCCTGAACTCTGATGTGTAAATTAGGAGGTTCCTTGAAATCTGGAAAACATTGAGTAAGAATTGGTAAATTATTGATTTTATTTCCTCAATTCTTGTTAGGGCTGCATGGTGGTGCAGCTGGCATTGCAAGTGCCACATACCAGTATAAATTCCTTGGGAACTGCGTCCAATTTTAGCCTAAATTTATTCAGTTTTGCATGTTCTCTGTGATGTTAACAGATTTTTCCAGGTACTCAGATTTCCATCCACTCTCCAAAATACACCAATAGGTGGCTTGGCTACTCTTAATTGCCTCTAGGTATTAGTGAAAGTGTTTTGCTCTGAGATATACTGACATTATATTGTACCTAGTATTTATGTGTGGTGCCAGGCCCACTAAAAACACAATCAGTTTTTTGTTAGTGGACTGGTGGCAGTGTTAATCTGGTGGGAAACATTATGAATTGCTATATACGACAACTACAACAATTACAAATTATAACAGTTTCAAAACCATTACAGGAAACTGATGAAGACAAGTTACACACATGCCCCTGTCCCAGCTTTTGGAATGTGTTGCAGTCATCAGATTTAGAATGAGCACATATTTTAAACTAAATAAATAAAACTGTTCAGTTGAAACATTAAATATTTTGTCTTTGTACTGTTTTAAATTGAATACAGGTCAATAAGATTTCACCAATTCATTTCTTACATTGCTGTAAACACGGTAATTTTAATAAATATCACTGCTTTAATCAGCAACATGCGCACAGAGAAATTCTGAGAGTCACATTACTTTAGACAGGGCATGTATTAAACTGTTAGGTCCAGTCCCATTGCACTATGATACTCTTACACTGGTATACATAGCATGTACATAGATTATGATGGAGATGCCGCTGCTCATGTATCTTTCTCATTTCCTTTTATACTGCAGACTGAGCATCTTGCACACTTAGGCTGTATGGTCAGGTTCAGCAATCTTTGCTGTCTGTACCCTCCTCTTCATAGGCAATTGCAATACCCCGTCTTCCTTCCACAGCTTTCACTACTGGCGTTTCACCCAGCTTGGGTTCCAAACCCTGCCAACTACGGCCTGCAAGAAACGAAGCTGCCAACAAAAAGCACAAAAAAACATTTTTCTTTACATAAGCAAAAAACAGTGAGAGATTTTGGAAAGCACTGCATTTAAAATTCACTTTCTGTTCTAAAAGGACCATTAAGAGCCCAGGTGTGAACTTCATCTGGTCCCATAAGCTTATTACCTGCAGTGTTAGTGTTGGCCAGAGTTAGAGTCTGATTCCTGGTGACAAGAGAAGAAGTTGAGGAACCATCTGCTTGCTCAGAGAAGGAACGCAAACAGGAAGTACGCAGGGCTCCGGTAATCAGTGACACATCTGTTAGATCATCATTATTGGTCTGATTGGACTCGGGAAAGTCCACATGATTGCGTCCTCCTGTTAAAAATAATTACACTTAGTCACCTACTTACTAGAGTGAATGAGTGTAGTTTCAATACAAAAAATCACTCAATTTCTCCTTTGTTGTTCATGACCTGAGAAGTAGGTGGTTAGTTCTCCTTATTCAAAGGGTCATGATTCATACTTTGTACTATTAAAGTTCTTTTTAAAAACAAAAAGTGGTCATTCTCGTGGTGGGTCTAGGACAGTGGAGGGCAAACTACGGCCCGCGGGCCACATACGGTTAAGGCTGTTTAATCCGGCCCGCTGAGTATTTACAAAATTGTCCTAAAATCGCATTAATTTCACCTTTTTCCTGCAATACCCTGCGTTTCAATTGATTCCACTAGCGATCTTTGTTAAAGCCGAGTCTATCCGGTCTACACACAGATATTCATTCGTCACATTTGCCATCGCACTGAGCCCTACTACCCCCCCTGGAGTCGCCTATCACGCCAACGTGATTTAACCACTAGGTTGGTTTAAAATGTCACACATAAACTGTTAACTTATGTCGAAAGTGCTGCTTTTTTTTTTTATTTATTATTTTTTTTTTACCCCTTTTTCTCCCCCTTTAGCGCATCCAATTGTTCAATTAGCATCGTGCTTCCTCTCTGTCTATGCCGAACCCTGCCCTGACGGAGGTGATTGAAGCTAACCCGTACCCCCTCCGAAACACGAGCAGCAGCCAGATGCATCTTTGCCACTCACACATTGACGAGTTTGGCGCCACCTAGCGTTGCATGCGGAGAGACACACCCTAAGGGCACCCTCTCCCATCTCTGTGTAAGCGCCTCCAATCAGCCGGCAGAGAACGCAATCGCATTCTGACAGAGAGAGACCCACATCCGGTTCTTTGTCCCACCCCCCACATATGAGCAACCGGCCAATCGTTGCTCATATAGCCACTCAGCTTCGAACCGGTAAAGCAAGGCTGGATTCGATACCACGCTTCTCAGAATCCAGCCCTGGTTGCAGCGCGTTTCTTTTTGAAAGTGCTGCTTTAAACGCTAAATTGGTTTTGTTTAGACGGCTATACACCAAGAAGAAAAAAAAAAAAAAAAAGAATAAAAAATACATTTAAAAAAAAATCACATTGATACGTGTAAACATGCACATAATGGGACGGGTCTGGCGTTTCATTTATATTCAAAAATGTATCCTTTAATCACGAAAATAAAGGTACACTGTCAAAAAAGGGTGACCAACAACACTGTTCCCACTGAAAGTGAATAAGGTAGTTGGGCAATCTTCTTAGATTTTACATGAGTTTCACATGTAATTTATATTAGTTCCAAACCCCCACCCCCGCACCCACCCGGCCCGTCTGTCAATTTTTAAAACCCAGTGTGGTCCTTGAGCCAAAATTTTTGCCCACCCCTGGTTTAGGACCTTAATAAATGTATAAAAAGCAGAAACACCAGGGTGTTCTAAACCTCTCTCAGTAGAGCTCATACAAAAGATTACTTTATACATGAACACAATGACATGAAGTCTTATGTAACAGTTTGCCCATTGTTATCATTAATTAAATTTCATGATTTGTTTTTTCTGTGAGAATAACCTAGAGCGGGGGAAATAAGTATTGAATGCATCAACATTTTTCTCAGTAAATATATTTCTGATGGGGCTATTGACATGAAATTTACAAATTAAGTTGTGTAATGTGTAATAAAGTGGACTGACACAGGGAAAAAGTATTGAACACGTGAAGAAAAGGAGGTGCAAAACACCAGCTGAAATCTGTCCGTATTAGGAAGCAATCCTGCTCCTGTCAGTGCAAATTAATATCAGCTGGTTTAGTCCTAATTGATGGCCTATAAAAAGGTTTTTTATTACCAAAGTGTCACACAAGAAGCATTTCGTGATGGGTAAAAGCAAAGAGCTCTCTTAAGACCTTCGCAACCTTATTGTTGCAAAACATACTGATGGTATTGGTTACAGACGTATTTCTAAACTTCTGAATGTTCCAGTGAGCACCGTTGGGGCCATTATTTAGAAGTGGAAAGAACATTATTTCACCATAAACCGGCCACAACCAGGTGCTTCTCGCAAGAGTTCTGACAGAGGAGTCAAAAGAATTATCAGAAGAGTAGTCCAAGAGCCAAGGACCACTCGCAGAGAGCTTCAGAAAGACCTGGAATTAGCAGGTACAGTTGTTTCAAAGAAAACAATAAGTAATGCACTCGACTGCCATAGCCTCTATGCAAGCTCACCGTGCAAGACTCCAATGGTGAAGAAAAAGCACGTTAAAGAATGTTGATGCGTTCAATACTTATTTTCCCCTCTGTAACATATCCTTTGCAAGAAACACTTCTACATATTTTATTGCATAATTTGTTTAAATTAGTATTGGTCATTAAAATCTAAAATGTGGGACACGCAAAAGTTATGACACATTTTATTTAAAGTTTATTTTCAAAATTTGATCAATTCAGCAAATAAAACCTAAAATACATATTTAGAGAAAGTGCTATGAACAAAACCATTTTTTTGCATAAGAAGTGGACTGAATAATTTATTTAACAAACCATTTTGTCCTCTGCTTAACTGCTCAAGAGCTTGTTGATTTCTGAATTCATGTAATCTACACCAACCAGATATAACATTATGACCACTGACGTGAAGTGAATAACACTGATTATCTCTTCATCACGGCACCTGTTAGTGGGTGGGATATATTAGGCAGCAAGTAAAATTTTAACCTCAAAGTTGATGTCTTAGAAGCAGGAAAAATTGGCAAGCGCAAGGATTTAAGTGAGTCTGACGTTAATGGTGATGGTTGATGGTTCCTCAGAAGTTAATGCTGGTTCTGATAGAAAGGTGTCAGAATACACAGTGCATCGCAGTTTGTTGCATATGGGGCTGCATAGCCGCAGACCAGTCAGGGTGCCCATGTTGACCCCTGTCCACCGCTGAAAGCGCCAAAAATGGGCACATGAGCATCGGAACTGGTCCACGGAGCAATGGAAGAAGGTGGCCTGGCCTGATGAATCATGTTTTCTTTTATATCACGTGGATGGCCGGGTGCATGTTCGATGCTTACTTGGGGAACACATGGCACCAGGATGCACTATGGGAAGAAGGCAAGCCGACGGAGGCAGAGTGATGCTCCTCTTCCAGTCCTGCTTCTCTTATTATAGAATATGTTTAGCATACAGACCCATGTGTATTATATATCTTTTCTTTTATGACCTATCTATTAACATCTCTTAGCATACCCACTCAAAACAACCCATATTTTTCCAATGTTTACTTCTGTTGTGTTGTAGTATACATATGTTTATAGTTTTTCTACTCTTTTGCAATATTAAATAAATCATCTGTAGTTTACTTTGATTTGTTTCTGTGTTTTATTCCTAAGTTCTTATCTAATCTACAATGACCTCCTTTAGTTTCATCCATATTTCCTCTGGTTCCCTATTATGTGTCCAGCATTCAAAATTAGTGTCTGAAGTTTTCTTTTAAAGCAGCTGGTATTTCTGTCTCCCAACAAAAATGTGGCACATTATAAAGCACAATATACATACATCAACTGAGATCACTACCTGTCCAAAATAATCATAGAACATTGTTAAACAAAAAGGTGATGTACCAGTGGTAAACATACTGCAGTGATCAAGTTTAGAATGAAAATTTCTATTCAAAAAAGTAGATTAGTTAAAACAGTTACTATTAAATAATATAGGTGAAATATGATTTTCAAATCATTGCTGTCTGTTTTATTTACAAAATTACATTTTATTTCTTGGTGCAAACAGTGTATTCTGTTTAATTTTGGTAAACTCCATCTGCTGTCCAGGTTACAAACTTGTTTTGATTTGTTGTTCTGGCTGCTTGAAAAACATATCAGTAATTACAGTCCTTGTACTTGTGGGAGTTGAAAAGTCATTATCATGCTTCATTTCTGCATTTATTTACCTCCTTCTTGTTTCTAAGCTTGGCATTCTAGTCTTCTATTACCAGCAGCATATATTGTTTGCAGTTTAATTTAAGGCTAAACTTGATTATAAAACATTTTGACCTCATTTCTTGCACGTCATACTTTGTACTATTCTGACAGTAATTTAGTTTGTAGCAACTTTTAATATTTTCAGGCTTGTTAACCTCAGCAACTAGCCATTTAAACATGTTAAAAGGTGCAGAAGCACACAAGCTGTAGTTGTTGTGGTTTCAGAAAGCAACCGTAATGTTTTACTTACTGTGCACTGTTACTTATTGTGCACTTTGTGTTGTGGATTTGATTTGGATAGATATAATTGCTATTTTAGCCATTATCTACACTTAATTACACATAATGACAAAGAGAAGACAGTTTTATAAATGTATAAAAAAAATCAAAATTGAAATCGCTTATTCACAAAATATTTCAGACCCTTTGCTGTGGAACTCCAAACTGTGGAGATGTGTCTCAACTTATTGAGAAGAGTCTAGAACTCAACTGGAGTGTAAAAAGGTCCATAAGGGCCCACAATTTACACTGCATTATTAGGACAAAATCCAAGCAATTAAGTCCAAGAAATTGACTGTCACTTCTTTAAAACTGTGGCAAGACATAGAACTGGGCATGTAAATAAAACAATATCTATGCCTTTGGGCGTCTATCATTATAAAATGGAAGAAGCTTTGTACAACATTTCCTTCAGAAAGTTGGTGACCTGATCTAATTGGGCATCTGCACAAGAATGACCTAGGTCAGGGACATAAGAAAAAACACACCAGTCACACTAAAAGAGCTTCAGAAATCCTGTGCATAGATGGGAGAACCAGTTGAGCAGGCAACCATCTCTGTAGCACCACAGTTCATTATGGCAGTGGCAAGACAGAAGCCACTGTTGAGTAAAGAGCACATGACAGCCTGATTGGAGTTTGTTAAACAACATGTGAAAAAGTCTGGCAACATGAGAAAAAAGATTTTCCGGTCTGATGAAATGGTAATTTATTTATTTATTTTATTTATTGATTTTTGGGCATTCAATTGCCCGATTGCGTCATGCTTCCTCTCCACTAATGCCGACCCCCGCTCTGATTTTTGAGGAGAAAGAAGCTAACCCACGCCCCCTCCGAAGCATGGAGAGCAGCCGTATGCATTTTGTCACCCAGACTAGGCGAGTGCATATATGCAAATCAGCCTTGTGTACGGAGAGACACACCCTGATCAACGCACTCTTTCTCCACCTCTGTGCAGGCGCCATCAATCAGCCAGCAGTAGTGCATCAGTTACGAGGAGTCCCTATCCGGCTTAATACCACACCCCTATATGAACAACAGGCCAATCTTTGTTCATGTGGCCGCTCAGTCCAGCCGGATGGCAGAGCTGAGATTCGATACGATATATTCGAGATCCCAGCTCTGGTGCGCTAACGTGTGTTTTTGCCGCTGCGCCACCTGAGCAGCCTATGAAATGGTAATTGAACCTTTTGTTCAGAACAGCCAAAAACCGGCACGTGCAGATGTATTTCAGAAAAATTGCAGCTGAATTGCTGCAAAGAATTAAATAAAGGGTCAGAGAACTTTTGTGAATAAGAAAATGTTTGCACTTTGTCTTACGGGTCATTCATTGTACATTAATCAATAAAATGACAATTATATGAATGAATAAATGCTTTTATTGCATTATATTTAAAATAAAATTATATTTGAATCTTTTATAAAAAAGATTAGGAGCAGAGCCATTGACCTTTCATTACTGCAATGGCATACACATGTCTTATTAACGGATAAAAACTGGTTTAACTGTATAAGCATTGGTAACAATACAAGAACACTGTTTTCAGGTTGAGCCTGGGTACATGGATTAGACAAAACACTTTAGACTTTCTGTCTATCACAGCTCTTGTAAACCATTCTAACTCGATAAGTTCCTTCAGTGCATTTTTATGAATGGCTTAGTAATGAGCGAATTATGCAGAAGAATTGAGACATCAGTGGACTTCCCCTTTAAAAACTAGTTTAACGGTTTAACTGCATTAGCAGAAAGACAGTAAATTATTTGCAGGAAATCACAGGCTTTACTTTTCATGCTCTCATGAATGGTTCGTGTACACACAGGACCAGCTATACCTGTTTACAATAAGGCAAGAAGCAGAACGTGACCTTTGAAGTACACTTCATTAGAATCACACCCTCAAAACTGAAAGATAAGTCCATGTGCTGTCCTTCATTTGTTTTAGACATAGCATGCTCCTTAGATAAATTATGCTGTTAATAGGGCTGGCTCAATACCACTTTTTTATGTCCGATACCGATACCGCAAATTGAGTATCTGTCGATACCGATACCAATCCGATACCGTCATTTCTCCTCTCAAACAACTAAGCAGTAATAATACATGTCTCAATGCACCATGGTTAAACTAGCTATCTAAATAACAATGCTCACACTGTGAAACAAATATTCTAAAGGAATAAATACAGAACCTACAACATCACACTTATGCAAAACTGCTGTTTTTATTTTAACTTTTACACACAGAACATTTAGCATCATTTTTGGCTTGTTTAACAAAAGTGTCTACAATTGGAAGATGTGGATGTCAATCAAACGCGATGGACTAATTAGAATTGACGCAGAGTTGAGTTTTTTCCGTTAAAGTTCTGTCACGTTTTTAGATGATTAAAAACCAAAGTGCGCTTATTATTAAACCCTGCTGGATTTTGAAAAGGAAAATGGGAAACAGTGTAGTTTGTTTTATTTCATAACACTAATGGATTAATAGTTGACGATGTGAGAGATCTCCAAGCCGAGACAAGACCGATTTATCCAAGTCCGATTTATCATTTATAAAGCGATTTATACAGCGACTTTTATTGTGTTTAAACAAGTGTTTTAAATGTGGCAGTAGTAGATGATTTTTTAAAATGCTAGTAGATCAGTGTGTTTTAATTTCTGAACGGCTGTTGCGGATGAGTTGTAGATCAGTGGCACATGTTAATGATGTCATCAAGTGTGAGTGGCAATAAACGACACTAGTCGTGTAATGTGAATTACATATATATTGTCTGGCCGTTTAAGAATGTTAAGTGTACAATGCTAGGGTATAGGGAGCGAGTGTGTAGGGAAGAGATTAGAAAATTATAGTCTCCGGCTGTGCCTTGTTATAAGTGTTATTTACATTAAGTAACAGTATCGGATCGGATTACACGTTTTTTTCCTTCCGATATCCGATCCAGTGATTTGGGCCAATATCTGACCGATACCGATACAGAGTATCGGATCAGTGCCAGCCCTAGCTGTTAATGAAATTCATTTCACAACAAGCAAAACACTAATCCCTGTACATACTGTGATGTGATGAGCACATGATTTAAGCACCTTTTACTTTGATTATTTATTTAATTTAACAACAAAGACCTAAACACGAACACACAATATAGAGTAATTCAGGGTAGCCAATTCACCTAACACATTTTACTGCAAATGTAAAGAAACCCACCAGAGGAACCAAATAAGTAAAACATGTTTACATGATAAAACACAATGGCTGGAAATATGTAATCACGTTGATTTTATGTTAAAAAATGCCTAGGAAGTTTAAATGATTCTATTTTTCCTGCCAGTCACTTTGCAGAAATTTTCTCAAGGTCTCTTAACTACACCCTATCAACTGCAAGAAGGTTCAATAATGTCGAATGTGGGAAGACTAAATTGTAAAGCTGCTTCTTTCACATTTACAAAAGAAAGTGTTATATACGACGATGCAATTAATGAACATAATTACATTACTGTACCTGATTAAAAAAGGAAATATCTAATAGAAAAGTACATACCAGGCAGGAGGTCTCTGAAATCTGTGACGTATTCTCCAGTCCACTTGCGATGCTTGTTGCAGGCCAGCTCCATCTCAAACGGCGTCACCACTGGCCTGTAGAACTCGCTACAATCCAGCAGTGAGTTCTCTGGACAAGCAACTAACACATACACATCAATTTCCAAGAAGTTGGCCAGCTTTGGTACGTTGATCTTGCCCATTGCAAACATATAGCTCTTCTTGCCAGCTTTGCGAATACAATCTTTCAGCTGTTCGATGATGGTCAGGTAGTTGGCAACACCTAGCGTACCCACTAAGATACCCACCACACTGGCATCCTTTGCCCGCTCAATGGCGTAGTAGCGTTTCATCAGCGCTTTGTTGATGTTGACTGATTCGACTCTGCCTGTTGATGTGGCAGGGTCAAAAGAACTGAAGGTACAATGGTTCCAAGTCATCATGAAGTTTGTAAGGGTGAGACCCTCTCGGCCAATATAAAACATTGCGTAATTTTCTATGCTTTCTCCTTCTTTCAAACAAAACTGCCGGCCACATTTATAAACAAGCCTGTCTTCTGCACAGTCCAAGTCAGAATTACCTCCAAAAGGTCCATAGACCTGACCGTGAGAATGATCTGCTCTCAGGAGAGAGAACACAACGTTGGGGTAAGTGTCACCCAAAAGCTCCTTGAAGTCATCTAATGAGGAAAAAACATAAATAAGGTTTTAAACATGTTACAGACAATTAACCTGATTTTAAATGGTCATTAAATAATGTTTCAGTTAAAAACAGGACAATTTGTGGCTGATTTAAGATAATGCACTAATGAATTATTACGTTCCCCACAATATATTATTACTTAGTTTCCCAGACTGCCTTGCACTGTTTTGTTGACACTACATAAAATGCATAAACCCATTAAGTTTGGTTTAAAAAGGTAGCAACAGAATTAAGTGGGGCCCGATCCAGAAAGAGGCCGTTACTCCGCCTCTGTGGTTGCTCACCTGTCCAGGGCGGCTCCCTTTTGACGCTCTAAACAGACTGCAACTCTAGCTACTTTCCCAGATAGAAATAAAAGTGTGTTGGCCTCATACACCAGCAGAAAACCAGACTGGACCAAGCCTGGCATCATAGTTTCAATAAAAAAGCAGATTGCCAACAGAGGAGCTGGCAAATATGTGAGAAAGAAACTGTAATAAAGGGAAACACTTCCACCTGGAGCGAATTAATGCTCAACGTCAACCATCAACCGAATCATCTGCACCTTCATGCCCCCTGTGCCGACCAAATTTAGACCTCTATGGCAGGTGGGCTTGTTACAATAATCACAGTTATCACAAAAAATTACATCTTAATGAAATCTAATTTATTAAAAGTGACAGCTCAATAGAATCTCATTTATTTGTATTGTCTGTAACAGACAGTATAGAAACAATAAAACTTTTTTAAACTAGCAAAATACATTTTAGGCCCAGAAATCTTATTCACATAAGTTTGGCTTTATTCAGAATCTAAAAGGAAAATGTTTTCAGATGTTATGCATTCATGCTGTCCTGGAAAATTTAGACATGCCTGCCTAAATAGCAGCAAGGTGTCACATCAGGTATTGTGGGTGCTACACGGCAACAGGATGGCCTGCATGGCTTTCCTTCAGGTAATCTGGTTTCTTCCTTCATGATCACTGCTTTAAATTGTCCCTAGATTAAAGTGAATGATGTGTAAGTGCATGGTAACAGAATAGTGCCTGAATACGATGTATATTCCTGCCTTGAAAGAAGGCTGTGTTTGAGTAAAGCAGTCATTAAAAATCAATTAATAAAAGATAAAAGCTGGAATGATGCTGTTAGACTACCTATGGCATGCCAGTAGGTGACATCATACAATATGACCACATGGCTCTCTTGGTCTGGGTAGAGCTCTCTGAACGCTGAAGCACACTTCTGCACATCGATAGTTCGCTTCCCGAACACGTACATGAGGGGTAACCGTCTGGATGGACTGAGACATGAGCGGCCATAGTGCACGATGCAGTCAGCTCCAACATGTTCAGCAGCCACTTCATCTACACAACAACTGAGAGGAGAAAACACTCTTTACAAGCCATTTGTTTTAATTTATGACAACTATAATGATGTTACAACACTGTATACTGTATACAGTTAAACACAGAAGCAAAAAATCAGCACCAGTACTTACCTGCCATATGAGGTGTCACCTAAAATATAAGTTTTTACTTGGGTTTCCTTCTCTATTGTTGCAGAGACTGCAACTGAATCTGCCAGAAGTTCATCAGGAAACTGCAAAGCTACCTGTGGTCCAAAGAGACAATGATGCTTTAAATATACATTAAGGTACTGCTAAGAATTAATTCATGGTCAAAGGTTTGTTGACATCTAACAATTACAACATTGGCCCTTCCTTTGCAACTTCGACAAACTGTACACTTCTGGGAAGGCCTTTTAGTTGACTTAAAAAACGTAATAACAGAAATTCCTATGTATTGAGCCACGACAGCTTTAGTAAAAACAGGAACTGATGTTGGCCAATAACACCAAACAATATGAAATGTGTTGAATGGGGTTGAGACCAGTCTACACCAAATGCCAGTTCCAGAACTTTTGTTTAGGTGAGTAAATTTCTTAAGAATGTCAATAATTTGTCAAAAAGTGTGCACCAGAGCCAAATGACAGTGTGTTTTACATCACTTGTTGAATCTTACACTGAGCAAAGAATATCCATTACATGATGCTGCCAACTAACAATTAAAGTTACTTCAAATGGCAGTTTGTGCTGCAACCAAGTGGCTGGTGGATGAAGCTGGCTAGCCCTTTTGAGCAAATTTTACGATTCTGTGTGACACAAGCATGTTTATAATAAATTCCCAATTTCTTAATTAGCCGTTTTCTCGGTGCTTGGTTAGTTACAGTACTTTATTTAAATTTTTTTTATTATTATTTATGCATCTTCTCCCCTTTTTCTCCATTTTTAGCGCGTCAAATTGCCAAATTGCATCATGCTTCCTCTCCACCAATGCCGATCCCTGCTCTGATTAAGAAGAACAAAGCTAACCCATGCCCCCTCCGACACGTGGGCAGCATGCCATATGCATCTTATCACCTACACCAGTGGTGTCCAAACTTTTTTCTAGGAGGGCCAGATTTGATAATGTGAAAGTGCCCGAGGGCCAACAGTCCCTGATGACATTATTTTAAACAATAAAATATGCAGGCTGCTCAGGTGGCACAGCGGTAAAGTACGCTAGCTCACCAGAGTTGGGGTTTTGAATACATCATATCGAATCTCAGCTCTGCCTATCCGACTAGGCTGGGCGACTGTATGAACAATGATTGGCTGTTGTTCAGGGTTAGAGGGCAAGAAAGTCGGATCATAGGTCCTCATAACTGGTGCGACTGCGGCCCCTGCTAGCTGACTGATGGCGCCTGCACAGTGCTGAGGAATAATGCTGATGGGGGTGTGGCCCTCCATACACAGTGCCCGTCAAGTGTATGAACTCGACCCGTGCAGGTGAAAAATGCACTATCTGTACTGACTGTGCATACCGGAGGGGGGCGCAAATCAGTTGAGAGGCATCCTCAGTCAGCGGTGAAGGGTCAAATCAGTATAGTGGACGCAATCAGGGTAACTGGACACGATTAGGCTGGGGGATAAAAACGGGGGGGAAAAAAGAGGGGAAAAAATATAAATAAAAAAAACAATAAAATATGCATAGGGTTGGGCGATATTGCCGATTTTCATACCGTCTTCAAAAAATACCGCGGTATATGGTATTACCGCGCAGGGGGAGTGTCTGTCTGCTAGTGATGGGTCGTTTGCAAACGATCCGATTCTATTGAACGGCTCTTTGAAATGAACTAAAGGAACCCAAGTCGCGCCTCTGGGAGCTGTTATATAGGGTGTGTTCGAAAAGCTATATATTTTTATTTTATAATGAGCGACACACACACACACACACACACACACACAGATAAAGAGAGCGCTAGTAGTATTATGACAAATAATTGAGAAAAAATTCGTTTAATGATGTTAAATCTGATTGGTTCATGGCGTGTATGTTTTAAAGCAGAAACAAACACAGGCACAAACACATCTCTGCACAAGAGAGGATTTTTATGAAACTTAATGCAATGCAACCAGTCTGTCTCTTTCCTGTAGTTTCCTTTTAAAATAAATCTTTTTTCTCATTGAAGTGTTGTTTGAATTATGCCTACATTTAAGGCAAGGTAGCAAAATGTTCATGATCGTTCATCATTGATATTAATATCGGGGCTGTCTTATACTAAGCTAACAGTTAGCATTTTGCCATTCAAACCGATGGGATAGCACAGTGCGCAAGCATGTCAACTCACAAGCTCGATTTTGCAAATAAAAACACATGTGCATGTTTATACAAGTTCAATAATCATTTATTTACGTTTGAAAATAATTCAGTTTCTCCGCACCGTCAGCCATGTTTTAAGCCAAGGACACTTCCGATGCTCACTCGTTCTTGAAATGTTAAGATACCGAACTACAGCTTATTAAGGCATCTAAGAACAGCCTCCTTCTCGGGAGCGCGCATAGGATGACGTAAAACGCGTCTATGTAGAGCGCGCACTAGTTTTTGTGTTATCGCCTCAGTGAGCACCTCCACAACCAATCAGTGAGCTCCAACCGCCTACCCCTCCCACCCCTCCCTTACTGTGGATGCGCGCATGTCCTAAAGTCTCCGTTTTTAAGGTAAACCTGAAGCAGAAATTTGGCGCTTCACATTTTTAAAAAATACCGTCACCATTTTTAAATACCGTCACCATTTTTAAATACCGCGGTATACCGTAATACCGTCATACCGCCCAACCCTAAATATGCATATAATATGCTGTTATTTAATCATTTTATTTTCACACAGCGAACAACAACCAAATGTAAGCATTCAGGTGCCAAACATGGTTTGGGTTTAAACTATAACAATGCATGGCTACCTTTGAAGTATTTCCTGGCATAAATAACCAGAAGACAAAACAGAAGAAGACGTTCATCCTTGACATTTTGACATCCTTGACATTTTTAGATCTATTAATCCTTGACATTTTGCTTAAGTTATCTGGCTAACTCAGAAATCATGCTATTCAAAATATTTTGATCTAATATTGTGCATCAATAACACTTCAAAACACAAATAGATCTATTAAGAAAACCTTAAATACTGTAATGTGCAGAAACATGACTGGGAAATACTGTTCTAAATTACCATTTAAACACCTATAAATACCTGAAACAGTCAAGTTACCAGACATTATCTTTACTTTGTAAAGTTATTTACTGCTATAAAAAGTTCAATTGTGTTAATAAATACAGTCCGTGTAAATGCTTAGTCCATATAAATATCAGATACAAATGTGTTTTTAAAAAACTACAAACATCACAAATATAAATCATTTTTACAACCATGTGATTGAATAACCTGAATAAACTGCAGAGATGAAACATCACGCAGCAAACGAGTTTCGCTTCTTTCTTAAACAGTACCGGAGGGGAAGGAGGCGGAGATAAGCGGTCTAGCAGCCAATGGAAATACTCGTTAAAGAGATTGCGTGATTTCATTCATCTTTTAATTAATCATTTTGATATTCGCTGCTATGGACAGACAGAGATTTATACCCACAATCAACACGTGTAAAAAAGTGAAAACCGCTAAAAGTGTTTTTAATCAGACAGCGACGATAATTTTTTTTTTTCTGTTTGACTGTGCTGGCGGGTCATATAAAATCCGATCGGGCCGGACTTTGGACATGCCTGACCTACACCATTACTACGCCATCAATCAGCCAGCAGAGATCCTAATTGCATTAGTTATGAAAGAGAGACCCTATCCGGCTTAATCCCGCCCATATCTGAACAACAGGCCAATCGTTGTTCATGTGGCTGCTCAGCCTAGCCAGCAGGCAGAGCTGACTTTTGATACGATGTATTCGAGATCCCAGCTCTGGTTCCAGCGTGTGTTTTTACCCCTGCACCACCTGAGCGGCTTTATTTATTTTATTTTTACCAGTTTCCCTGGTATCACTGCGTGCAATGCAGGAGCACACCTCAGAAAAGACAGCAATCCAAACAATGGCCAATCACGTATGTATGTAAATGCCCGACCAGCTGATAGTACTACTGGGGGTTTAAACCCTGAATACCAACGGTACTGGGTTAGCACAATGTGAACCAAATGTGAACCAAACTTGCCCTCACTACACCATCAAGCCCTTCATATAATATCTTTATGAGTGCAACCAAGTAATGCCTTATTCCATGTTTCAGTACTGTACAGTCCTGTTTTGTGAGCTTCTTTTTATTCCTAGATTTCCAATTTGTAATTACATTTGAACAGTGCATGGCAGAAACATATTAAAAAACTGTTTTTGCAGAATTATAAAAACATTTGAACAGTGCATGGCAGAAACATATTAAAAAACTGTTTTTGCAGAATTATAAAATGAAAAGCAAAAAACAATGCAATTCTATGCTTTCTAAAAGCCTGGGATTGAACACTGAGTTGTTGACATTTTAATATAGAAAGCTTTATAAAAAGTGTTTATGAAACTGTAGCTTTACCTTCTTAAAATCATTACTCCAGATAAAATGACAAGTCTCACTGATCTGATAAATCTTCGCTAGTTCTTCTGCACAGCAGCCTGAATCGGTGCTGCTGACATCCACCGAGCGCTGCAGCACGGTCTCACTGTTACTGCTGAATGCTTCTGTCATGTTCCTGTAAAGGCTGGAACTACATTAAGCACCTAGAGGATTCAACACAAAAATTAGAATGCAATGTCAGAAACTGTGTAGCCTTTAAAAGGGTTCATTAATACTATCCATAACATATACAGTAATGTGAAAAAGTTAGGACACCCCATGAAAACCTTTGTCTTTTTAAACATACAAACATTTGAGCTTCATTTGAACAGTACTGAGAGATGGAGCTTATATAACAAAACAACAAAATGTTAAAAATGACTTTTAAACATAAGTTATAAAATGTAATGAACAAAAATGGAAATTTATTGTAAGGGAAAAGTTAGGACACCCTCACATTTATTACTACTTAAAATGTCTAAAATTATGATTAGACCATCGTTAGAGGACATTGGAGTTTTATTTAAACCTCAGACATTAGTTTGGTTTGCTCTTGATTGTTGAAGTGAGTGTTATCACCATGGTGAGATCTAAAGAGCTTTCTGAGGCCTTCAGAAAGAAGACTGTAGATGCATAAGAATCTGGGAAGGGATTTAAAATGATCTCAGAACAATTAGAAATCAGCCATTCCACTGTCTGGAAAATCATTTACAAGTGAAGAACATTTAAAACAACTGCCAACATGGCCAGGTCATGCCGTCCTAGCAAGTTCAGCCCAAGAGCAGACCGCAAGATGCGTAAAGAGGTCTAATCTAATCTAATCTAATAAATATGACCTAAAACATCATCAGATTTTCACACAAGTCCTAAAAGTTGATAAAGAGAACCCAGTTAAACAAATTAGACAAAAATATTATACTTGGTCATTTATTTATTGAGGAAAATGATCCAATATTACATATTTGTGAGTGGCAAAAGTATGTGAACCTCTAGGATTCGCAGTTAATTTGAAGGTAAAAATAGAGTCAGATGTTTTCAATCAGTGAGATGACAATCAGGTGTGAGTGGGCACCCTGTTTTATTTAAAGAACAGGGATCTATCAAAGTCTGCTCTTCACAACACATGTTTGTGGAAGTGCATCATGGCACGAACAAAGGAGATTTCTGAGGACCTCAGAAAAAGAGTTGTTGATGCTCATCAGGTTGGAAAAGGTTACAAAACCATCTCTAAAGAGTTTGGACTCCACCAATCCACAGTCAGACAGACTGTGTACAAATGGAGAAAATTCAAGACCATTGTTACCCTCCCCAGGAGTGGTCGACCAACAAAGATCACTCCAAGAGCAAGGCGTGTAATAGTCGGCAAGGTCACAAAAGACCCCCAGGGTAACTTCTAAGCAACTGAAGGCCTCTCTCACATTGGCTAATGTTAATGTTCATAAGTCCACCTTCAGGAGAACACTGAACAACAATGGTGTGCATGGCAGGGTTGCGAGGAGAAAGTCACTGCTCTCCAAAAAGAACATTGCTGCTCGTCTGCAGTTTGCTACAGATCACGTGGACAAGCCAGAAGGCTATTGGAAGAATGTTTTGTGGATGGATGAGACCAAAATAGAACTTTTTGGTTTAAATGAAAAGCGTTATGTTTGGAGAAAGGAAAACACTGCATTTCAGCATAAGAACCTTATCCCATCTGTGAAACATGGTGGTGGTAGTATCATGGTTTGGGCCTGTTTTGCGGCATCTGGGCCAGGACGGCTTGCCATCATTGATGGAACAATGAATTCTGAATTATATCAGAGAATTCTTAAGGAAAATGTCAGGACATCTGTCCATGAACTGAATCTCAAGAGAAGGTGGGTCATGCAGCAAGACAACGACCCTAAGCACACAAGTCGTTCTACAAAGAATGGTTAAAGAAGAATAAAATTAATGTTTTGGAATGGCCAAGTCAAAGTCCTGACCTTAATCCAATCGAAATGTTGTGGAAGGACCTGAAGCGAGCAGTTAATGTGAGGAAACCCACCAACATCCCAGAGTTGAAGCTGTTCTGTACGGAGAAATCACACCAGATACTGAAAGCAAAGGTTCACATACTTTTTGCCACTCACAAATATGTAATATAGGATCATTTTCCTCAATAAATAAATGACCAAGTATAATATTTTTGTCTCATTTGTTTAACTGGGTTCTCTTTATCTACTTTTAGGACTTGTGAAAATCTGATTATGTTTTAGGTCATATTTATGCAGAAATATAAAAAAATTCTAAAGGGTTCACAAACTTTCAAGCACCACTGTACAGGTAGCTCTTACCACAGTTGATGTCAAGGTATATACATCTACCATCAAAAAGAGTCTGCACACGTTTGATCTGCAAGGGAGATCTGCAAGGAGGAAACCCTTGCTGTCAAAAAAAAAAATCAGGGCAAGACTAAAGTTTACCAGAGAACACCCTAGACAAAGACCAGGAACAGTGTGCTTTGGACAGAATTATTTGGGCTAAGTAACAGAAGACATGTTTGGCGCAAACCAAACACAGCATTTGATCACAAGAACCTCAAACCAACTGTGCAGCATGGAGGTGGAAATGTCATGGTTTGGGGCTGCTTTGCAGCAGCAGGGCCTGGCAATCTCTACATTATAGAATCCATGATTAATTCTTCACTGTATCAGAGGGTGCTTGAGGAAAATGTAAGACCATCTGTCCAAATACTGAAGCTGAAACGCAGGTGGACCATGCAACATGCCAACAACCCACAACATTCCAGTAAATCCACCAAAGACTGGCTTAAAATAAAGAAATGGAGAGTTCTGGAATGGCCAAGTCAAAGCCCGGATCTTAATCCTATTGAGATGCTGTGGGGTGATTTCAAATGGGCTGTGCATGCAAGAAACCCCTCAAACCTCACACAGCTGAAGAAATTCTGCATGGAGTGGTAAAAACTTTCTCCCAGTCGATGTCAGAGACTGGTAGATGTTTATAGGAAACGTCTAATTAAGGTTATTTCAACCAAAGGGGGAAATACCAGCTATTAGGGCATAGGGTGTCCTAACATCACAATAAATTTCCATTTTTGTTCATTACATTTTACAACTTGTGTATAAAAGTATTTTTTTCAGTTTTATTTGTTTAATGATATAAGCTCAATCTCTCAGTACTGTTCAAATGAAGCTCAAATGTTCATATGTTTAAATATGTCAAAAAGACAAAGGTTCTCATAGCGTGTCCTAACTTTTTCACATGACTGTACAGTGCACATGCAAATGCTGCCACATCCTTTTACCAATAAGGCATCATCACTAATTGGCGTTTAAATTAACCAACAACCTAACAACATCATTGAGTTATATTAGCATTTAAGCAATGTGCTTTATCTAATAAAAACAGTGAAACTTACCAAATGTAATAGTGATGTATAACAATAAGAAACGTCATAGTAACAGCCAAATTTACATAGAATCTAAAGCTCTGCTCTAAAATCAAATCATGCATCAACTAATGGAAGTGCATTTAAGTGACCTTATTAAATTAACAGCATTAAGTGATCAATGACCAGATGTTTGTGTTTTGTTTTAGTATGAGTGTATCAGGTGCAGGAGTGTTGTTGGGATTTTTAAACACCTCAGTGCTAGGAGGAGAATACTGCTCCATCAAAAATACATATAGAAACATCTACAACAAGTGCTAACAGGGCATGTGTTCCTAATAAAAAGGAGTATGTTTAAACATTGCTGTACCTGATACCCTTATACCATAACAACACACACAACCGTGTTATTACAGTTTTAGTGTTGTTACAGCTCTGAATGACTCTGAGAATGGCCCACCACTCAAATGACATAAAGATCAGTGGTCATAGGTCTGTAGGTGCCACTAAAACAGAGACACCTTACACTGCAAAACCAATAAGGCAGCAAGCAAAAACCCCACAAGAACAGCTTCCACACACTCCCATGTTCCACACATTACTGCTAATGAGACACAAAGACTGTATGATTATAAATACAATGAATAAGTGGCAGATTAAGTGCTTATCGAATGTGTATGTGAATATATGAGACAGAACGAGCATGTGCAATAGGCTATAGGCTATTTAATTTAAAACCACCTCCTTGTTTCTACACTCACTGTCCATTTTATCAGCTCCACTTACCATATAGAAGCACTTTGAAGTTCTACTGACTGTAGTCCATCTGTTTCTCTACATACTTTTTTAGCCTGCTTTCACCCTGTTCTTCAATGGTCAGGACCCCCACAGGACCCCCACAGAGCAGGTATTATTTAGGTGGTGGATCATTCTCAGCACTGCAGTGACACTGACATGGTGGTGGTGTGTTAGTGTGTGTTGTGCTGGTATGATTGGATCAGACACAGCAGCGCTGCTGGAGTTTTTAAATACCGTGTCCAGTCGCTGTCCATTCTATTAGACACTCCTACCTGGTTGGTCCACCTTGTAGATGTAAAGTCAGAGATGATCGCTCATCTATTGCTGATGTTTGAGTTGGTCATCTTCTAGGCCTTCATCAGTGGTCACAGGACGCTTGCCCACAGGGCGCTATTGGCTGGATATTTTTGGTTGGTGGACTATTCTCAGTCCAGCAGTGACAGTGAGGTGTTTAAAAACTCCATCAGCGCTGCTGTGTCTTATCCACTCATACCAGCACAACACACACTAACACACCACCACCATGTCAGTGTCACTGCAGTGCTGAGAATGCCAAATAACACCTGCTCTGTGGTGGCCCTGTGGGGGTCCTGACCATTGAAGAACAGGGTGAAAGGGGGATAACAAAGCATGCAGAAAAATAGAAGGACTACAGTCAGTAATTGTAGAACTACAAAGTGCTTCTATATGGTAAGTGGAGATGATCAAATGGACAGTGAATGTAGAAACAAGGAGGTGGTTTAATGTTATGGCTGATCAGTGTATATATATGTATGTTTTACAATTGTATATCTTGTACAAACCAACAAGAAATGCAGTAGAATTGAGTTAATACAGAACAAAAGACATTGAGTCAATTATTAAGTCATAATTATTATTTTTTTTGCAGACTTACAAAATGCTTTTACGTGGTTTGTTCCATATTCTTTCTTCCCAAAGATTTTGCTAAATATTGTTTATTGCCCAAATATTGGCTAAAGTTTGACGTCACACCGCAGAGCACATTACTACCCATATACAAATGCATTGATCTACTGAGACACATTTAAAAATAAAATGTTCATTTACATGATTTGTTATATTTGTAAAGTTTGCTTTACGTACTAAAATAAAAGCCCGCAGTCCAGTCAAATAAACATCCACGTGAGGACATCAACTCTTCCTTACTGTAGTCTTCTTCAGCATATTACCCACAATGCTACAATGTAGTACTGCCCTCTACTGCGGTAAAGTTCATCATGGCAGGTTGAGGTCCTTAGTAGAGTATAAAACATTTACAAGGGAAAACACAAAGCACTTCTGTAAGTCACTCATGCTGTAAATGTTTAAAGGTACTCAAATATACACTGATCAGCCATAACATTATGACCACCTCCTTTTATCAGCTCCACTTACCATATAGAAGCACTTTGTAGTTCTACAATTACTGACTGTAGTCCATCTATTTCTCTGCATGCTTTGTTAGCCTGCTTTCACCCTGTTCTTCAATGGTCAGGACCCCCACAGGGTAGGTATTATTTAGGTGGTGGATCATTCTCAGCACTGCAGTGACACTAACATGGTGGTGGTGTGTTAGTGTGTGTTGTGCTGGTAGGAGTGGATCAGACGCAGCAGTGCTGATGGAGTTTTTAAACATCTCAATGTCACTGCTGGACTGAGAATAATCCATCAAACAAAAAACAGCAAACTCAAACAGCAGCAATAGATGAGCGATCTTCTCTGACTTTACATCTACAAGGTGGACCAACTAGGTAGGAGTGTCTAATAGAGTGGACAGTGAGTGGACATGGTATTTAAAAACTCCAGCAGTGCTGCTGTGTCTGATCCACTCATACCAGCACAACACACACTAACACACCACCACCATGTCAGTGTCACTGCAGTGCTGAGAATGATCCACCACCTAAATAATACCTGCTCTGTGGGGGTCCTGACCATTGAAGAACAGGGTGAAAGCAGGCTAAAAAGGTATGCAGAGAAATAGATGGACTAGTCAGTAAGAACTACAAAGTATATATATTTATATATGTGTGAAATATATATGTGCATCTTTTGTATATGTGAAATACAAAAGAAAACAACAATAGACAAATACAAACAATATTTATTCTTTTCCATCTTTTTATTATTTTTGTCATATTATCAGAATATGGAGATTATTATACAGCTTTTTAAATTGTGGTAGCAATGGAGTATGGAGTGCTATAAACATGGAAACTATAGTGGTTGCATGACCTTGAAAAAATTGAAAACACTAAGCTAAAGCATTACTAACCATAATTAGCTTCTAACAGACTAACAAATGCCCTGTAATTACAAATAGCACATTAAAACACAAAACTGACAAATGCAAGAACTTAAAACTTAGTCTTTGGTTTATTCACTAAATGAATGCGTTGGTTAAACCCGTAGTTGATAAAAGGTATTACTATTTGACAGTGGCAACAGTCAGGGCCCTCTCTAAGGGCCAAAGATATTCTAAACATAATTTGACAATCAACATTTAAATACATATAAGTCTAAGCAAATAAATCATAACCGTTTATTCTTGTTGGAATGTACGGGGTTAGATTAAAGAAGTTTCTTTGTCGCCCTCTGGTGTCGGTAAAAAGAACGTCAGGTCAGCGGTAATATCTCAGAGGCCTTGGCAATCATTTTCTATTGGACACCAATTTCAAATTACAGTAAATTTGTAATACATGTTCTCTCTAAATGGGCAGGCTTTGTTATCGCTAACATTTTTACAAGATCTACCTGCTGTATGGACATAAGTGTAATATAGAATTGTTAATAGTGATGGCTTTGCACAGACAAGTATATAACACAAGTTTGAGTATATTGAAATCACACACTGTAGTTAAGGCTGTAATTAAATAAATTAGCTATTGCTATTTCATGAACTCAAGTTTCATTCAGCCTGAACAGTCACTTTTACAACATAATTATAATAAAAACATGTACTATGTAACATGAAGTGCAATAAAAATTATAATAACTGGACTGCCTCAGTACACAGGTACAAAATAGTGACAAGTTAAAAAAAAATAATTAAAAGAAAGAGTGCAAGAACCTGACAGATCTAGCCGACAGTTAATCATTTTGAATTTAAGTGTTGCTTAAATTCTTGCTTAAATTCATTATGACTCGTTGTCTTGGTAAAGAACTGATTTGGAGTTGCTGTTTGTTCCCGCCGATGTTCCACATCTCTCTGCATTTACATCCATATTCGATAAAATCCAAGTACAACTGTGAGACATGTGAACACCGACCCTGTGAAAAGTCCAAAAAACACAAAGCAATTAGTACGCTTTACTAGCAATTCCTCTGGTGCATACACCCCACCCATGTACAGAAGAACATGCTGTGTTTCTCTGACGCTTGCGCCAGAGCCTTAACCAGACTGTACTTAACCAGCTGCTTTTAGCTTTATACTGGAACATAATGCAAAATATCCACATTATTTTTGTGAAGAAACACAAAGATCCAGCTGTGCAGAGATTAAAACTCAAAATTAAAAACATAATTGTTCATATGCTAATCAAACGAGCAGTTTGTTTAATCAAAATTATTTTATCATGTACAGCAATGAGCCAAAGATCAGGATCAGCATAAAAACCTGACTTTGATGAGAGCCTAATTATTTTGGAAGTGTCTCTTAAACAGGCAGTCATGGCAAGTACCCACAAGCAGTGGTCCAAATTGGAACAACCCACAAACCGCTTACAAGTTGCTGGACGGGCAAGACTCATTGATGAAAAAACATGAAGGCAGTGTAATCGCAAGCCAGTCAAAGTCTCACCCTAACTCCTATCCACTGTCAAAAGCACCTACTATGGGCACACAGGCACTGGACCTAGACATCAGAACAATTGGAGAAGGTCGATTGTTTTAATGAATCCTGTTTTATCCAAGATACATGTGCATGGCCTGCCACGTGTGCACTGTTTATTTGTTGAAATGATGGCACCAGAAATAGTGTAGAACGATCCAGAAGTTGAAGGACCTGCTGGTAATGTCCTGGTGCCCAATACCACAGGACACTCTCAGTTGTCTTGTGGGGTTCACACCATGGTGGTTTAAAGCTGATTTTTTCAGCATATTAAGTGGTTTGCCACATGTTTTGGCATATTAGTGTATTTGTATATATAAATTGATTAAATATCAGACAAAGAGGTTAACTTTAGCTTTCCAAATGATGAATAACAAATATTCTTTAGCTATTTGCATAACCCTTTTCCGTATTCTTTTAATGTAGCTGCCAAAATCACCAGACCTTGTACTATTGATATTCTGTAAATATATCAACCTTGGTTGTCCAGGGTATGTTAGGTTAAAATATTGTGCCAAATGCTAAACCAAATAAGACTCCTACTTGGAAATCTTTAGAATACCTATAATTTTAAAAAGAAAAATAAATAAAATCCTGCTCACCCAAGTCAAATTGCAATGTATCACTCAATTAAGTGTCTGTGTGGTCATGTGATGTTGTCAACTCATAAGGTATCAAGTGCAGGGTTTCTCAACAACTGGGCTACAAGTGTCCACTTGTAGTTCCTAGACATACACTAGGAGAAGCCAATGGGCATTACTCAGCCACAATGGGCATTAGTCACCACAGGAATGAACATGATTATGTTTATCAAAGACTATTCTTACAAATGATAAAGCCAAAACCAAGTAATTTACGTTTGTACATTTTACAATGACAATTTTTTTATTAGTAGTAGTTGTAATGTTTAGCATATTAGAAATTCCATTTATGAATGGAAAAATGGACTGAAAAAAGAAGTGGAAGGAACATAACTGGCCATCAAGTTATTGTGGCCAGCGAAGAGTGAACATTACTATGTGTGCGGCCATCAACCAACGAGGGGTACTCCACCACCATGCCATTTCTGGACCTTAAACACATGCTGGGGCAGTATAATTCAGCTGTTTGGGGTATTAAACTGTACAGTACATTAAGGAATGAGCTAACGTATACATTTGTCTTTTGTGTTCATCAGGTCAACAGGTTTTTGAGGGGGAGATCCCCATAGAACATTACTTATTGTTTTTGTAGTATTGTTTTAAATTTATCTCACCAGTGTGTAAGACTATGTTGTAGTGTGTTTTGTCTGAAAAAGAAATTCAGTTTTTCAGCAAGATTTTGTGGTTTTGATTGAAGCACTTCATTTTGACCTAAAAATAGGAAGTTTGGGTAATTGGGTGCAAAGTTATGGATTTGTGTAAAATTGTACAATTTTGTGAAATAGAGGCATAATTTTAAGAAATGTGTTTAAGCAATCGAGAAGAACTGTGATAGCTTGTCCAGCACTGGATACTGTTAATAACAAAAAATAAGGGTACTTTTAATACCTGCTAGATATTTAATGCTGTCCAGTTTATGGGATTCCAACATGGTTTTGAGGCCAGCCACTTCTGTATCGATTTTAACATTGTTCTTTGTTACATGGCGTTCTTGGTCAGCAAGCTGAGAAAAATGAAACACTTACAATTATCTTTAAATAATTTTTGCATTCATTGTTTTCTTAATATGATACACTATAAAACATATCTACCATCTCCATCATCTGGTTTCTTGCCTCCAGAATCTTCTTTTCATGGTCTGCTTTCTAAAATAAATTTCAGACCACATAAACAGATCCTCACTTAAATCCTTTGAGAATCATATAGGGTTTTTTGATGCATGCAATATGTTTGACCAGGATTTGACTCACCATCTCTTTAACTTGACTTTTTTCCATGTTCATATCTAACTTGTTTTCTAGGCGTACTTTGTTCATCATATCCTAACAGCTCAGATAAAACACTGCAGGTAAGTCACAGCACAAAAGCAATAAAAAGGCAGTTTAGGTACAAAACACAGCAGACAGCCTGCTGAATGTCCGGTTAAGTTGTAGTTAACCGGGTTGTGGTTAATTGTTTCAGGTTAATTGGTTAATCAATTTAAAGAATGCATAAAAATAGTTTTACTTTATTCAAAGCAGTTACTCAGTTTACCCTAAACCCATTTACTTGTAATAACCTTAAAATAATTGTAATGTATTTTAAATATGTAGACATTAATACAACCCCAAATCAAAAAAAGCTGGGACAGTATGGGAAAACACAATTAAAATAACAGTGTTTTTTACATTCTGACTGGTATTTAATTTCTGTTTTCACTCTTGAATGTGTGTGGAATCCAGTTACAGTTCGTTACAGTTCTTTTTGACCTGACAGTTTACTCACAATGTTCATCACAAAGTAATGAGCCACAACCCATCTTGTACCCAGCTTGTAAATACTGAGCCTTTGACAGATCCTCTTTTTTAACCTAATGACTTGTTTACTGTTGAATTTCTCTTTGTATTTTGTCAGTTGATTAAAGGTTCAAGAGAATTAAGAAATCACAAATTCTAGTTATTGCATTTCACAAAATGGTCCAATGTTTCAGAATAACAGGATAAATTATCTTGTGTACTATATTCTTAATATTTTGCTATTATTATCATCTATATATGTTAAATGATTAAATAGTTTTAAAAACTACACTAAAATACATCAACAAAATAGTTGACTTCAAATCATTTCTGTCAATTAACTATATTTAATGAACACAAATATTATTACAATCAAGTAAACTAAAATTACTAACACTAAATTAAAGTAACTTTTTATGTGGAAATGGTTTATGCATTCAAGTCAAATTAATTAAAAGCAACCTTTTTAATGTACTAACTTTTGGAATTTGTAACACCTCTTATTAATCACTACTTTAAACTGAAAATAGCAGGCACATTCATTTTACTTCTTAAAACCTAAACGTGCAAGGACAAAGCCTGGATTTTCTTAACTTGTTCCTAGCTGCCATTATGGTTCCTTTAAAACCAACCTGTAAATGTTTGGTTAAGTGAAGACAGCTACTCTAAAAAATGCTGGGTGTGTTAGGCTACATTCATGTTAAAGCCTCCAGGATTTTGGCTAGGGAGACAATAGACCAGGACGTAATAAACAGATAGTTTGGCACTTACATAGAGCTGTAACTTCAGCTGTGCAAGATCTACCTTGATTCTCTGTAAGGAAACAAATGCAAACAACCAGGATCAATTCAATTCCTTTAATGAAAATACATTTCTCTACATGATAAAGTTGCCAGGTAAAAACTAAAATCAGGTTTTGTTTCAGTTTAATATAACAATGAAGAGGGGTTAACTCTTATCTTGGATACCTGTGTCCACAACCAGGATCAATTCCAGACTTGTTTGAAAAAAGCTGACATTAATGTTTTCATTAAAGTTTTTAAAAGCATGAGATAATATTTTAAAAGCATTAGATAATAAGTATGTCAATGTTGCACTTATTAACATCTGTCATTTGTGTATTAGATAAAATTATCTTATTTATGTTTATTCAATTATTCAATTAAACCTCAGAACACAGATTACAGAAGCAGAGTTTGGTATCTGATATCACACTAGTGTTAAAAATAATCTTTTACACAAAGTAGAGTCCCCTTTAACATGTACTAGACATAGTGTATACTCAAACTGGACAACTTTACTTACTTCATTCTCTGCCAGTAATGTAGAGAATTCACTTTTCTCCAAAATGATCATATCCTTTTTCACTGCAGCAATATGAGACATGACCTTCTGCAACATGATCTCCTGTCAAATACAGATCAGACACCATGTGTGTTCCATCATTTAAATTTTTCATTCATAAACAAAACTTGAACTGATGAAACACCATAAATAAAGCAATGAAAAACTTCTTTAGGTTTGCACTAAATTGCATTTCAAAATGTCAACAGTAAAAATCATACCTGCTGAGTCTTTGTAACCATGTCACTATACATGACATCCATGTTGGAGTTGGTTGCATTCAGTAGCATCTTGACAAGAACCTCAGCCTGCTGGACTGTAAAACCTGAGAAAACCTAGAGTCAATCTAAAACTATAATTACACAACTTCACTACAAGATAAGACTTTAAATTGGCAATGAATATACAATAATCCTTAAACATAATACAAACCACTCTCTTCAAGGAGTTTAACCATGGCGTGTGTATCAAATAGAAGCTTTCTGTTGCCAGATTTGGAGATGTCAGACCTACTCAGGTCATACTGCATTGCTCTGATGGAGGTGTTCAACTCTGTAATAGACATAGTTTATAAGTGAATAGGTGATTAAGCAAACCAACAAAGACAATACAAAAAAGATTACGAAATCTGCAGTTGTGCCTTTTTTTGTCATCTTTTTTTTTTTTTTTTGTAATAACATCAAGGTTATGGTTGGTTGGTTATATAAGTTGGTATAAAGGGCATCCAGTGGCCTGCGCTGAGTCTTGACCAAAACTGTATTTAACACCTTGAAAATAAACTGTAATGTCAATAGCGTCAGAGATTTTCAGTGCCTTACAAATCTTATTTGACTCAGTAGGCACAACTTAATGCAGACACACTTATTAAAAGGCATTCCTTTTACAGAAACAGTTAATAAACTCCACATTAAAGATCATGCTTTTTTTAATAGGATGTCCAATAAGCTCATGTGTCCATGTATGTTTGGTCAAATTTCACATTAAATGGTCCAGCTGACTCAGTATCATGATGATGCAAATCATTAAAGTAAATTTTAAAGGCCAAAGGAAAGTGTAAAGCAGATTAGTACATTGAGTTTTAGTATGAACAATGAAGCATAGTACTTAGTAAATTACATTCTGGCTTTCCTAACTCAGACACATTGACTGTTACCAACTTCTACTACTTACAATTAACTGAAATCTAAATGAAATCTAAACAAAAACATATGTCTAATTTGAAGACATTACGATTTGTTTATGCAATTTCAGATAATGTAATGTAAAATCCGGCACGGATAATAGGCGTTAAGGATCAGGTGCTTTGTAGTAAGTGATTAGTTTGTTTTTATACAACAGTTAGTTCCGACCTTACAATCGGATTGGTTGAGAAGCGTTCTGTCCGTGACTGCTGATATTCGTGATATCGCCTTCGGCTCGTGCCTGCGACCAAATCACAGCCGTGATGTTATTGGCGATAACACACTCCCTCTCGTGTTCTATTGCTTAAATATAATAAGTATCGCGGTATATACAGTTTATGGTAAGTATCGCGACAGTATATTATCATATCGTCCACCAACTGTGTGTATGTGTGAGAGAAAAGTGCTACCTCTGATAATGGACCACCTGACTCCGCTCAGTAACCGGGCGGTTTTGGTTCCACACTCGGACTTGTTTGAATTAAATGGACGGCGCAGTGCCACACTGAGATGTGTTAAAACCTGCTGATATTTAAAAGTGAATATCTGACTGAGAACAGGAGAAACTCTCCAGCAGCGCCGCGCTCCAACACTAACAACTCCCTGTACTGTTCCCAGGTGTCTCCTGTCAAAGTCAAACCGGGGACACACGTTTTTACTGCTGCTCCTCAGACCGTGCAGAAGAATCACTGTTTGATGATATCCCAGAAGCATTTCAGGCTTTATTTCCTTTCACTATTCAAATAAAAATACTTCTTTGTCGACAGGTCATAACTTCCGCTAATGCTGTACGCCGATGTCCGCGCGTAAGCAGTTACGTCATCACGCACAGCCAGCTCGTGCAACTTGAGTAAAACCAAAACAGACTCCGTAACTCCGACCAGCAGATGTTAAAATTTTATCATTTGTCATTGTCTTTATTAGAACACAATCAGAAAATACAGGAAAGTTGTATGCTTAAAAGCAGAAAAAAAATCTAGTGTGATCTCTCCCTACACTTAAGCAAAATCTGGCTCTCTTGAAATGGAATGGAACCCTAAATAATGTCATTACTAACACCTGTATTCTACTATTTTATGTTAGAATGACTGCTGTAATAACGTCTATTACACCAGCTTTGTGTGAGACATGCTTGAGCATTACATACACTTGTATAAGTTTTATTTATTTTGAGTTTGATAATCTATTCCATTCAAGTTTATTTGTATAGCACCCTTCATACACAGTGGCAATTCCTACGACGGCGTATTAGGGCCACTTGAAAGAAAAATATTTTTTTTAGGTTTCGATTTCGAGAATAAAGTCGAAATGATTTCGAGATTAAAGTCAAAATGATTTCGAGATTAAAGTCGAAATATTATAGCCATATAGCAACCTCCTTGTGTTAAAATGAGGGATGTTCTTGATTTGGTAAAGTTATACTTTTGTATCAGTTTTACAAATAAAGAAATCCCCAATCTCCTGGCACATCAGCACCAGTTTGTTATTGGAATAAGGACGCTGAAATGGCTTTGCAATAAACTGTGTTTATTTAGAACGTTATTAAGAACGTGCGCCACTGGTGCGCTCGGTGTCTGCGTCGTCGCCAGTACTTCAACCAAGCCTTATGGACTCGTATGTTAAACTAAAGTCGTATGGCATCGCTATAAATGGTTGCATTGCCGGGTTTAGTTGTCATGTGGATGGAATCATACAATACAAACTACACAAAAAAAGTAATCGCGAGTTACTAAATAACGTGCATTAGAGGCTGCCTTAGTGCTTGTGTGCCGATTCAGGCACTAAGACCCGTGCTTCTCTGAACTGACAAGCCTACAACGGCTGCACACTCTTTGGCCATAATATTTCGACTTTATTCTCACAATCATTTTGACTTTAATCTCGAAATAATTTTGACTTTATTCTGGAAATCGAAACTTAAAAATATTAAAATATACCTAAAATATTTTTTACAGTGGCCCTAATGCCGTCGAACAATTCAAAGTGCTTTACATAAGGAAAAATTAAAAGCATTAAAACATTCCTGAGATCTAGAACCTCAGAAAGGCTTTTTGCAAATATAGTTACAATTAAAAGAACATGAAATAAAACCAGAGAGATAAAATGCTTTACATAAAAAATAAAAAATAAGAACATTAAAAACTAAAAAGCTTATAAAAAGTGCAATAAGAAACATAAAAAAAGCAGCACTTTAAACTCTATTCTGTAACTAACCGGAAGCCAGTGTAGAGATTTTAGAACTGGAGTGGTGCTCTGATCTCTTTGTCTTGGTTAAAATTCTAGCAGCAGCGTTCTGAATGAGCTGTAATGGTCTTTTTGGGAAGTCCAGTTAAGAGAATATTACAAAAGTCCACCCTACTGATTGTTAATGTGACACTGGTGAGTTAGCTGGAACAAGTAAGAATGTCATGGGAAAATATAGCACAATCCCCCAGTCTGCTGCCTTTCACTTGAAAAGAAAGAGGCAGAGTGGGAGAGAGGCTAAAAGGCATGTATTGAGAGAGGGGTAGTTTGTGTAGCTGAGAAGGCAGTGGTGTGTTGTAAGGTTCGGGTATCACTGCACCTCTTAGCAGCAGATAATAAGCTTAGCCAGCTTGCTTGCGTAAATCAGTACACTCGGGTCAACTGCTGGATTAACGCTCAATCTCTCTCCTTCATTATTCATCATTTTGGACAGTTTCAGTTCCATTCAGTTGCAGTTATTATCTGAAACTTCTACAATTCTGATTTTAGATACACCTGTTCATTGTGTAGGTACAGGATGGTAAGTGTGACCATGAGACTACCTGGCCCCAAAATGTGCAGAAGAAGCTGAAGCTGGATCAGATTTAGGTGGGTGACAATTTCACCCCTTTGGATTTCAGGACAGGGGCTGCCCATGTCCACTGGAAGAAAGAACCTTATGGTACTCACCAGTAACAAGGTTGCTGATGATGGAACCTCATCACAGTCCCTCCAAGAGGGGCAAGCTATGGTGGACTCCCTCACAAAGGTGGGTAAAAATGTAAATCATTAGTCAAATTATGCTACATTAAACTATGTGTTTATTGCCATAATTTTTAAACATGGTATAAGAGTAAAAATATGTTAAACATAGGTATTTTATATACTGTTACATAATAATAATACATTTTGAAAAATAAGAATTTAAAAATATTTTTATATAGGTTCTCTTTATTGTTTTAACCATTCATGAAACATATATTCCAACTTATCAACAAAGTCTGTGAAAATTAAACTCTGAAAATAGCCAGATTTGTGCCACATTTAAGCCACACTGACTCTGTCCTCATTTCCCTTTGTGTAAAGCAAGAATGTTGGCTTTAAAGCATCCAGAATCAGCACATGCTCCTGCCCTACGGGTAAAAAAACACTAGCTGTACATAGAAATATTCTATGGTTCAGATGATTTTTTCTTCTATTGTAAACATGCATCAGTACTAAAAGGCTATTCTGCATTGAGCAAAAAAGGCCCAGTTTGGGAACCAGCAAGTGCAACAGTAGTGCTACTCAAATTTGGTATATGCTGTATTGCATTAATAGCAAAGGTGTGTTACCAATTACATTAGGGCATTTCAGCAAAATAAACAGCCTATTTATCATATTTATATATATTCACACATTTACACATTTTATATACATATTTTTAGTGGAATATTTTCCAACAAGGACAATATTTCTACATATTTTATACAGCGTTAAGTAACACTTAAGCAACATAGCTGTAGTTGGAAGACAGGAGTAAACAGATTTGCACTGTATGCTATAACCAAATGTATTTTGAGATTTTGAAATGTATTTTCCGTTAGCATTTGGCATTCTGAGATAGGCCGCAGGGCCTTAATACTCATCCTAAAATAGCCCTCTTATAACAAGTAGATTATCAGTAATATTTGCTGCACATCACAATCTGTCATGCCAGCTAAAATGCTAACGCTACAATGTTTGAAGTCCAAAGACATGCAGTCAGGTTAATTGGAGCTACCAAAATTAAAAGTGTGTGTGTGTTTGCCCTATTATGGACTGGCGACCTGTCCGGTGTCTTTCCTATATTTCACCCGGTGAATCAGACCCACTGTGACTCTGAATAGGATAAAGCAGTGGTAAAACATACAATAAATGAATGTATAAATTTGATTTGCTCATACATTTTCAATTCATAAAATAAATTGTTAGCTTTTTGAATTCCAAATTCAAAATGCTAACAAATATATCCAACCATAAGGGTAAAAGAGTAATTTAGTCAAACTAAATTAAGAAGTAGTACTTAAATGTGATTTTATATAAAACCTTTGAAATTATAGCTACAAAGGCTCTTTTTTCTCATCACAACCAAAATCAAATTACTTTTTAGTATGCTTTAAGGAACGAGGGGACAAAAAATTATAAAAGGTATTAGTATGCTGTGCTGTCTGGAGAAGGATGTAGAAGATGGTAAAATACATTTTTATATAATTGGAAAAGTTGAGAGAGCTTACAATACAGCTTTAGCACCATCTGATTTCCACCTTTCTAGACAGATCAAAGAAGCTTTAAGGGGAAGAAGATTTTCATGTGATGATGATGTAAAAGCAGCGATGCATCAGTGGCTACACGCTCAACCAAAAACAATTTTTTTGCTGATGGCATTAAGAAGTTGGTATGACGCTGGGAAAAATGCTTTGGAAGGTGACTATATAGAATAGTGATGTCATTTGTTTGTGAAATTCTTGAAACAGCAACTCACCTCATTTCATTACAAAAAGTATTTTTGTTCATAATAGGGGCATTCTTTTGTTCTCTTGATGAATATTTACATTATGTTGGTACATTACAACTAAACTGTCAATGTAAGCAGTTATCTTCTAAATGATACAAATAATATTATTATTTAGAGTTATTTCAAATGTTACTCTTTCCAAGACCCTCATATTTCTTCATATAACTTATGTTTTCAACAACTTTTTTTGTTACTTAATATACTGGTACTGGTAAGTTTTGTAGTTCATGCTCAAAAACCAATGTAGCTAAAAATTTCTTGTAATGGTGTAAAATAATAATGCAGATTTAATCTTCCATAAATAAAACATTAGGAGCAGTCTTAGAACCACAGCCACGGTCACCATGCTGGGTAGCTACAGTGCCTCTGAATTTGTAGACCAAATGATGTTGCTATGAAGGAAATGTGATTAGCCTGAGTAATCAAAGTGACCAATGATTATTTACTGAGCTTACTCAGATTTTAAAAGTTATAAAAGTTATATCTCCTTTAGGTTGTGGCATGTTACCGGCACCTGGCTAGCTGTGTTGGTGGATGCACAGACAGTCCAAGTCTGCGGAAAGATCTTCAGAAGACTCGTGCGCATGCTCAGACACTTGCTACATCCTGTCGCAACTACCTAACAACTCGACTACGGGACAAAACCCTGCCTCAAGGGGAAAGAAAGAGCACAGAGCTGCAGTGGGTGGCCTTCTCCTCCTGTCTAGAGCTCTTTTATGCAGACATGTGCAAGGTCTACTACATGGGAAATAGCTTCTCTGTGGCTAACAACAGCACCATGGTTCAGACTGGCATGCAGGGTAAGCATAGAGAACAGTGGGCTTGTGTGACATTGTTATGCTGTAAATCCTTTACACATTAGTGATCGTTTACCAATTCAAATTTTTTGATGGTTGACTGAATGCTTGTTTGTACTGTCTAGGAGGTACAGCAGAAGTAGCAGCCTGTGCCCTGAGCTTGCCTGACCTGCAGGAGGAGCGTGGTGTGCAGACTGCCAGCATGGAAGGCCTTGAGCAAAACCAACTGGAGCAGGAGATTTCACAGGTAGACCGCACTCTGGAGGACATGGAGATGAAAGTGAATGTGCTGCGCTGGACGGTGGAGGCACAAGGGCCACAGTATGGCGATCCAGTCAGCACTGACAGCGCATCCTTAGCGCTCCTGTGCTATGATGAAGAGGAGGCAGTGCAAAAATTATGTGACCGTAGCCAGATGTTTGTGGTGATGCTGCTGTGTGGAGTGGCAGTTATTGCTTTGCTGCTGTCAGTGTGTGTGGTTTTCCTGGCTTGAGGGACAGGCACTGATGTTATTGAATACACTACATATTTTGTAACCCATGTTGCTGTAGGGAACTGGCAAAATACATGCCAACCTTGATATCTTACAAAAGATTTCAAGCCCAACCAAGGTTCCAAGCCTAACCAATGTTTTAAAGACATTTATTTCTGAATTCTAGTGACTTTACATCTGAAAAAACTATTACATTTAAAACAATAAAGACTCACCTGTTTCCAATTACTTGCTTGAAGTTAAAAATCAATAGCTGGTCACTACTGAAGATGGGACTTTACATGGTTATTCTTTAAAGTAATATTTAACTGCATATTAGTCAATCAAAGATTTATTAGTAAAATAGTAACTATGGTTATCAGAATTAACAATGTTGTTCATAAATGAAATGATAAATAAATAAATGATAAATAATCAATGACATTTGAAGTGACTGTCTGGTTAACCAAATAATGTCTAATAACCTAGCTCAATCAAACCAATCTGGCAACCATTTGCTGTTATTAATAACATACACTATATTGCCAAAAGTATTCACTCACCCATCCAAATCATTGAATTCAGGTGTTCCAATTATGGTCACAGGTGTATAAAACCAAGCACACAGGCATGCAGACTGGGTAGCTCTGAGGAGCTCAGTGAATTCCACCGTGGTACCGCGATAGGATGCCACCTGTGCAACAAGTCCAGTCATGAAATTTACTCACTACTAAATATTCCACAGTCAATTGTCCGTGGTATTATAACAAAGTGGAAGCAACTGGGAACGACAGCAACTCAGCCACGAAGCGGTAGGACACGTAAAATGTCAGAGTGGGGTCAGCGGTTGCTGAGGCGCATAGTGCGCAGAGGTCGCCAACTTTCTGCAGAGTCAATCGCTACAGACCTCCAAACTTCATGTGGCCTTTAGATTAGCTCAAGAACAGTGTGTAGAGAGCTTCATGGAATGGGTTTCCATGGCCGAGCAGCTGCATCCAGGCCTTACACCACCAAGCGCAATGCAAAGCGTTAGATGCAGCGGTGTAAAGCATGCCGCCACTGAACTAGAGCAGTGGAGACGTGTTCTTTGGAGTGACGAATCGCGTTTCCCCGTCTGGCAATCCGATGAATGAGTCTGGGTTTGGCGCTTGCCAGGAGAAACGGTACTTGTCTGACTGCATTGTGCCAAGTGTAAAGTTTGGTGGAGGGGAGATTATGGTGTGATGTTGTGTTTCAGGAGTTGGGCTCGGCCCCTTAATTCCAGTGAAAGGAACTCTTAATGCTTCAGTATACCAAGCGATTTTGGACAATTTCATGCTCCCAACTTTGTGGGAACAGTTTGGGGATGGCCCCTTCCTGTTCCAACATGACTGCGCACCAGTGCACAAAGCAAGGTCCATAAAGACATGGATGAGCAAGTTTGGTGTGGAAGAACTTGACTGGCCTGCACCTCAACCTGATAGAACACCTTTGGGATGAATTACAGCGGAGACTGTGAGCCAGGCCTTCTCGTTAAACGTCAGTGTCTGACCTCACAAATGCGCTTCTGGAAGAATGGTCAAAAATTCCCATAAACACACTCCTAAACCTTGTGGAAAGCCTTCCTAGAAGAGTTGAAGCTGTTATAGCTGTAAAGGGTGTGCCACATCATATTAAACCCTATGGATTAAGAATGGGATGTCACTCAAGTTCATATGCGTGTGAAGGCAGACGAGCGAATACTTTTGGCAATATAGTGTATAACACTGTAACTTGAAATAAAAACAAATTGAAATCCCCCTAGTCTGATGTACAGTGTATCACAAAAGTGAGTACACCCCTCACATTTCTGCAGATATTTAAGTATATCTTTTCATGGGACAACACTGACAAAATGACACTTTGACACAATGAAAAGTAGTCTGTGTGCAGCTTATATAACAGTGTAAATTTATTCTTCCCTCAAAATAACTCAATATACAGCCATTAATGTCTAAACCACTGGCAACAAAAGTGAGTACACCCCTAAGAGACTACACCCCTAAATGTCCAAATTGAGCACTGCTTGTCATTTTTCCTCCAAAATGTCATGTGACTCGTTAGTGTTACTAGGTCTCAGGTGTGCATAGGGAGCAGGTGTGTTCAATTTAGTAGTACAGCTCTCACACTCTTTCATACTGGTCACTGAAAGTTCCAACATGGCACCTCATGGCAAAGAACTCTCTGAGGATCTTAAAAGACGAATTGTTGCGCTACATGAAGATGGCCAAGGCTACAAGAAGATTGCCAACACCCTGAAACTGAGCTGCAGCACAGTGGCCAAGATCATCCAGCGTTTTAAAAGAGCAGGGTCCACTCAGAACAGACCTCGCGTTGGTCATCCAAAGAAGCTGAGTGCACGTGCTCAGCGTCACATCCAACTGCTGTCTTTGAAAGATAGGTGCAGGAGTGCTGTCAGCATTGCTGCAGAGATTGAAAAGGTGGGGGGTCAGCCTGTCAGTGCTCAGACCATACGCCGCACACTACATCAAATTGGTCTGCATGGCTGTCACCCCAGAAGGAAGCCTCTTCTGAAGTCTCTACACAAGAAAGCCCCCAAACAGTTTGCTGAAGACATGTCAACAAAGGACATGGATTACTGGAACCATGTCCTATGGTCTGATGAGACCAAGATTAATTTGTTTGGTTCAGATGGTCTTAAGCATGTGTGGCGGCAATCAGGTGAGGAGTACAAAGATAAGTGTGTCATGCCTACAGTCAAGCATGGTGGTGGGAATGCCATGGTCTGGGGCTGCATGAGTGCAGCAGGTGTTGGGGAGTTACATTTCATTGAGGGACACATGAACTCCAATATGTACTGTGAAATACTGAAGCAGAGCATGATCCCCTCCCTCCGGAAACTGGGTCGCAGGGCAGTGTTCCAGCATGATAATGACCCCAAACACACCTCTAAGACGACCACTGCTTTATTGAAGAGGCTGAGGGTAAAGGTGATGGACTGGCCAAGCATGTCTCCAGACCTAAACCCAATAGAACATCTTTGGGGCATCCTCAAGCGGAAGGTGGAGGAGCGCAAAGTCTCGAATATCCGCCAGCTCCGTGATGTCATCATGGAGGAGTGGAAAAGCATTCCAGTGGCAACCTGTGAAGCTCTGGTAAACTCCATGCCCAGGAGAGTTAAGGCAGTTCTGGGAAATAATGGTGGCCACACAAAATATTGACACTTCAGGAACTTTCACTAAGGGGTGTACTCACTTTTGTTGCCGGTGGTTTAGACATTAATGGCTGTATATTGAGTTATTTTGAGGGAAGAATAAATTTACACTGTTATATAAGCTGCACACAGACTACTTTTCATTGTGTCAAAGTGTCATTTTGTCAGTGTTGTCCCATGAAAAGATATACTTAAATATCTGCAGAAATGTGAGGGGTGTACTCACTTTTGTGATACACTGTATTTCCCATAACTAAGTGAATCTGTTAAACAACCTGTGTAGAGTTTAGAACAGAGAGTGTAGAGGTTTTTTTGGCTACCCATACTACGTTCTAACAGTATTATATAAAGTGTTTCTAGAGTGAATTGTAACTGCTCCTCTGCATAGAAATATAGAGGTACAACACATAAACTGTCAGAAAATATTTACAATGCACCTGTCCATCACAGGGCATCACACTTATACACCTACTTAAAATTTAGAGTAGACAGTTCAACCGCTGACATGTCTTTGGGAGGATGGAGGACACCAAAGTACCCAGTACCCAAGTAGTTTTTAGACACCAATAAAACTTTATGTGGTGGTATACCGGCACGGTGGCTAAGTGGGTAGCACTGTCGCCTCACAGCAAGAAGGCCCTGGGTTCGATCCCCAGGAGGGGGAGGGGCGGTCTGGGTCCTTTCTATGTTGAGTTTGCATGTTCTCCCCGTGTCTGCATGGGTTTCCTCCCACAATTCAAAGATGTGCAAGTTGGGTGAATTGGAGACACTAAATTGCCCATGACTGTGTTTGTTATAACCTTGTGAACTGATGAATATCTGGTTTTAATGTTATGGCTGATTGGGGTATATATGTCACAATCACAGCCACCCCTGCATTTAGAACTTTGTGTAACCTCCCTTTGACAAAATAGTATGACTAAGATAAGAATAGAAATGACAGAACATGGTATATAGAGGCTCTTCTTAACAAGAATTTCTCTAGAACCCTCAGTCTCCTACCTTGTTTCTTCTGGACTTCCTGTCTCAGCCTGCTCTACTCATTTTAAAAGAGGTTTAAGTTAGGGACGGACATCTACAATGCTATGTATTTTTACAAGATTTCCATGGGAATAGTGGAAATAGTACTCATCTAATGGGAAATCATTTTGGAGCTGTGTATGCATATGGCATTAGAGTGTATACAGTTTCATTCTTGGTTGCTGAGAAAGTGTTACCAGTGTACTGATCAAGGACAATACGCCAGCTATATTTTGGGGATTATTTTAACCCACTGTAATTGGATTTAGGCTGACACAGAGGTCACTCACCTGTCATACTTACCTGTGTTATGAATTATACAGCAGGCCCACATAGTCTGATATGATTATGATAAACAGTTATATAAAAAATGTAGGCAGATGGACAACTTTATTGATTTATAGCTTAGACTTAGTTTTTTAAACATAACCTTGCTATTACCTTAGCGGAAATCTTACATAAGAAAGGAACAAAAATATGAAAGTTAAATGAGAAAGTTTAGATTGTCAAGGACCGTCTCACTCTACATAGATCATGGTTCTGCCATCAATGGCTGCTTTTGGTCTTTATACTTTGTGGATAAAAACACATTTCTAGACAAACAACAAAGGCAATAGAAAAAATTAAAAAAATTATTTGTAAATCCTCTTAAACCTTTATTTAACTGACAAAAGTACACAGATAAAATTTCCTAATATTTTCACTGACCTATTTAATTGTATATTGTATGTAAAAACAAATTTAGACTTTGTTGACTTTATATATTTACAACACACTTAAAAAAGTTGGGGCAGAGGCCTGTTTACCACTGTGTTACATCACCTTTCCTCTTAATTACAATTTTTCATTGTTTGGGAACTGAGGAAATTGCTGTTACAGTTTTACAGGTTACTTCAGCTACTCAATGATCCATGTTCATCATTGTCTGATTCCATGATGTGCCATACATTTTACATTTTACGTACAATATGGATTTTCTTTTTATTCAAATGTTCATGTCTTAATACGCAGGATATAACTTACCTTTACTTTTGATTAAGATACGTCCACTCTCTCTGAATTTACCCTTTACTAGTTGATCAGTGAAAACATTGAAAAACATTTTCTTTCCACTTTTGTCAGTTAAACAAAGATTCAAGAAAAATAACAAATCACAGATTCTTCTTTTTTTTTACATTTTACAAACTGTCCCAAACTTTTCTGGAAATGGGGTTTGTATTAACAATTAGGTGAACATAAATGATTTATAAAAACAGATTAAATCACTCAGAGCCAGAGGCAATTTAAAGACAGTCCGTTGTAGTAGCTAATTCATCTTCTGCATGTTTTAAGAGATATGAGAAAACAGAGTACCCAGAGGAAACCCACATGGATATGTGGACAACATGCCAAACTGCTCACTGTTAATGATCAAACACAGAAGATCACTCTTATCTAATTATTATTCTACCTATTTTTGTACTTTTTGCTGATTTTTGAGACCAAGACAATCTGATGTTTACCAAGACAATCACAATGGTTTACAATACAGTATATTATTCTTATATCACTTTATGGATATAAATGATGAGCATAATCATTCATGCCAAGTAAGTGTTTCCATACCATTTGCTTTATTTATTTATTTTTTGACCCCTTAGTTAATACATTTTTAAGAGTTAAGCAGTACTCTTGTGTCAGGTTCCCATTGCTTTAGATGTGAACTGTGACAAAAACAAACAAAGAACAAAAAACAATAGAGAAGATGAAAAAGATAAACTGTGTTTTAACAATGAGAAAGAAAATGTAAAATCAATGTAAGATCAATGTTAAGAACTTACTGTGACAATATTTATGGCCATTATTCTCTTGTGGCTTACTGTTTATTTTGGTGTATGACTTTTAAGATCCATTGTTCTTTCTAAAGAAGAAAAAATGCATTATGTCTTCATGGTTACAACAAATAAAGGTCATTGTTCTTGTACTGACTTGCAATTACTTTGCATTTTCATGTTTATTTATTCTCAATAAATCTGCTTTAAGGGGTCAAGATCCCTTGAGTCCAGCACAAACCAGAAACACTGGATGCAAGGCAAAAATACACATCACAACATTTATCAGACGCTTTTATCCAAAGCAACTTACAGTACTGTGACAGTATATTATCTGAGCAATTGAGGGTTAAGGGCCTTGCTCAAGGGCCCAACAGTGGCAATCTGGCAGTGGTGGGACTTGAACCAGCGATCTCTGGATTACTAGTCCAGTACCTTAACCGCTAGGCTACAACTAGGTCCGCTAGGTCACAAAACAGCACAATCACTCATTCACTCTCACACTTGCACCTAGGGACAATTTAGAGCAAGATATTGACCTTCTGCATGTTTTGTGAAGTGAGAGAACAACTTATGTGGAGCCAGAGAGAACATGTCTAACTTCTCACACCAGCGAGATAATTAAATGTGGTTTTGTGGCACCCACTCCATCAACAGCATAAAAGTAATATGACTACTACTACTTCTAATAATAATAATAATAATAATAATTTAGCCTTAGATGTTGTTTTATATCCTAGTCATGATTTATGCCCTGCCACAGGCAGTTATTTTCTTTCTACTTTTGTCAGTTAAATAAAGATGTAAGAGAATTAACAAATAACATATTCTTATTGTTGGGGTTTGCAGTAGTAGAAGTAGTAGAAGTAGTAGTAGTAATAATAATAACAATCATTATAATGATAATAATAATAACCTCTTCAGGGGACATCTTTCCAAAGAAAGGCTTTCCTCCTTCTTTATGTTGGTTTTGTAAAGGTGAATAAAAGTCAATGGGATAATCCTGTTACTTCCAATAAATCAGAAAGTTAATCAGCAATTTCTAGATCATCATTATGAGCATCTCAATTTTGTATTTGTTCATGTCAAATATCAGTATTACTCAGAATTAAGCTACATTCTTGACAATTCTTGAGAATATATGTCTTTAAACTACTTTTATCAAATAAAGTCCATTAATTTATGTACATAGTGCTATTGTTGTTAACAAATAATACTTGCCATGTTTTCTTCCTGCTCTGCAAATGCTGGCAATACTAAAGTAGTGCACAAGATAGAAAGCAGTATTGCTGTCCTCATTTTTACTCAGTGTGTAGCCAAACTGCAGGAACACTGCACATACTGCTTTTTAAGATATTAAGGGATCGAGGAGGAGCTAATCATAAGCTAAAAGTCATTGACCTATGAGGGTATTTACACACAAAAATTTTTTGTTGGTTTGTCAAACTGAAACATTGCATCTTTTAGACCAGACTGTCTCTAGTGTTTAGATAAGAGGAGTTAGAATTATTAGGCAAACAAAGATACATTGTTCATCAATCACTTTCACATTTTCACTCAATCAGCCACTTTATCCTGCCTGATTTTGGTTGAGGTGGGTTCGGTGTAGGAATACAATCTACACATATACATAGTGCTCTAACCCAAACATACATCTATACAGTATAATCACAGTCAGCAACCTAAGATCATTTGAATAGAAGAAGAACAACGGGATATTATGAGGCAGTTGTGTAGTATAAACAATAGAAAGAGCATTGTTTAAAGCCCTTAAACTTTACAACTACATCAATATAACATTGCCAACGATCAAATTAGTGGATGTAGCGACTACTCTGTAGTCATGTTTTGCTAGTTCTTAAATTATGCCAGTCTGAAGTATGCAGTCTTCAGGAATGATCTGTGCACACTGCGTGCTACGCACTGTTTGTTGTTTTTTTTGCGTACGGTTTGTAGTATGCTACTACTTTACTAGTGTATTATACTATTAATACTGTGCTGTTTAAAAAGCCTCTGTTGCAGTTTACCGAGGTATAGTTAGTTTGATTATTGACTAAGAGCAAGAAGAAGAAAGAAACTAGATGGTCAGGCGAATGTCCAATATAAAACTAACATTACCACGGTCATAAGCATTTGTGATCCGGTAGCGTTTTACAAGAAATAGTTCAATATACACCGATGAGGCATAACATTATGACCACCTCCTTGTTTCTACATTCACTGTCCATTTTATCAGCTCCACTTACCATATAGCACTTTGTAGTTCTACAATTACTGACTGTAGTCCATCTGTTTCTATACATACTTTTTTAGCTGTTCTTCAATGGTCACGACCCCCACAGGACCACTACAGAGCAGGTATTATTTGGATGGTGGAGCATTCTCAGCACTGCAGTGACACTGACTGGTGGTGTGTTAGTGTGTGTTGTGCTGGTATGAGTGCATCAGACCCAGCAATGCTGATGGAGTTTTTAAACACCTCACTGTCATGGCTGGACTGAGAATAGTCCACCAACCAAAAATATCCAGCCAACAGCCGACAGGGCAACGTCCTGTGAACGCTGATGAAGGTCTAGAAGATAACCAACTCAAACAGCAGCAATAGATGAGCGATCATCTCTGACTTTACATCTACAAGGTGGACCAACTAGGTAGGAGTGTCTAATAGATTGGACAGTGAGTGGACACAGTATTTAAAAACTCCAGCAGCGCTGCTGTGTCTGATCCACTCATATCAGCATAACACACAATAACACACCACCACCATGTCATTGTCACTGCAGTGCAGAGAATGATCCAACACCCAAATAATACCTGCTCTGTGGGGGTCCTGACCATTGAAGAACAGGGTGAAAGCAGGCTAAAAAAGTATGTAGATAAATAGATGGACTACAGTCAGTAATTGTAGAACTACAAAGTGCTTCTATGTGGTAAATGGAGCTGATAAAATGGACAGTGTGTGTAGAAACCAAGAGGTGGTTTTAATGTTATGGCTACTAATTTAGATTTTGGCGTGACAGAAAGTGCACAATTAGCATTTGAATATTTCACTATCTCGGTATGTTTTCAAATTTCGGAATCGAATAAGGAGCCGACTCTGGAATCGAACAGCGCTTGTTTACCGAAAGTATGCTTATTGTAAGTGTAGCGTTGGTTAGGTAGGCGTCTCCATGCAACACGGTTGTCCTGACAACATTTTCAACACTGGAGCAGCTCACGCATTAGCAATAAATCTGTTCGTAAATGAGTTTGCATTTTAAAGAACTTACGAGTTGAAATGATAAAGGTGAGTTTCTTTCAAAGCCTTCTTGTCCAGAAACTAAATTTCACATCACTACTGGTACGTCCAAACTAAACCTTTAACTATGTATTCAACCAGTATAGCGCTAATCCACTCTTAGGAAAACGTAAGTCACAGTGTTCCACACAGTGCGTTAATAATGTTCTGTACTGCTGTAAAAAAAGCACACTGCTCTATATTGAATTGCTTGTCCACTTCACTCTAAAACTTCAGTTTTGTTCTTCTATAAATCTCAATTACTTTTGGGTTATTTTCCTGCTGCATAACAAATTTTGTACCTCAGCTTTAGCTCCTTAAAAACGTTCTGAGGGAGAGCAGAATTCTTCCTTCCTTTAAACACAAGAAGTTGTTCAGTTGTGCAGCACATCACTCCATGCCATACTTGGCTATTGGAATTGTGTTTGGACTACTTTTTTTGGTCTGACATAACGAGACCCTTATTATACTAAAAAAATATTTTGTTGACTGTCCATACCATGCTAAATGGTTTCGGGATCATTGATATTTACTAGGCGGCCACTCTTACCATGTACTTATTCAAAATGGGTTTTCAATAGCAAGAGCAATAGGTCTTAATGACCTATTTATAAATATGTAAAATATGTCTCTCAGATGATGACTTAATGTTATTAATTTTGAATTGAGTGTTGCTTTTTGCTGACTTTTTTTTATTAGAGGCATGTACCTGAAATTTGTTCATGACAAGTGTTTACCTTTTTCAGAAAAAATGGGACATTGGGACATAAAATCTGGATGCCTGCAACACATTAAAAAAAATTGGGATAGATACTTTTTTGTGTAAAGTGACAGCGGTTTTCAAAAGTACTCCCAAACCCATGTGGCAGTATTTATCACAGTAACATGACAGATTTGAATTCATTTTTGAGGGTGCTTTTTTGTACAACCCAGAATCAAAAAAGTTGGGACAGTATGTAAAATGCTAATAAAATAAAAATGCAGTGTTCCTTACATTTACTTTGACTTTTATTTGATGGCAGACAGTTTGAACCCAAGATATTTCATGTTTTGTGTGCTCAACTTGATTTGTTATACGTACATCTATTCCTGCATTTCAGGCCTGCAACACATTCCAAAAAAAGTTGGGACAGGGGCAATTTAGGGCTACTAATATGGTAAAAAACTAAATAATGATGCGATTCCAAACAGGTGATGTTAACAGGGGATTGTAATCATGGTTTGGTACAAAAGCAGCATCCAGGAAAGGCTTTGAGTCTTTGATGAGCAAAGATGGCCAAAGGATCTTTAGTTTGTCAACAAAATAAAACCTGAAACACTACATCCTTGGTATCCTCGGTGCCAAAACGTCTTTTAAGTGTGGTGAAAAGGAATGGCAACATTACAAAGTGGTAAATGCTTTACTGTCCCAACTTGTGTTGCAGTGTTGCAGGCCTGAAATACAGGTTTATTAATAAATGAATGAAGTTGACCAGACAATGCATGAAATATCTCAGGTTCATCCTGTCTGCAATGAAATAAGTTGAAATAAATGTAAGAACTTTTGCATTTTCAGTGCTGTCCCAAACCCATTCAGATTTCTCTGGATTTCTTAAATCTTTGAAAATGATTACCTATGACAGATGGTGGAAGGTGGTAAATTAAACAGTTAATTAAACAGGCAAAAGATTTTTGTGTTGGAATTTTATGAGTTTGGCCTCATGAAAATTGCAATTAATATTAATAAAAAAAGTACTACAGTGGTGTATTTAATTTGTTTAATTTATTTAGTTTATTTAATGTTTGCTAATAAAACTGGAAATCTGTAAATTTAATAGTAAAAAACAAACAAACTCAGCCATAAAATGAATAAACGGTGCACCTGTAGTTAAAACCATGTCACAAGTTAATGTTGCACAGTCAGTGTTTTGGAAAGTAAGTGCAAAGGTCAGTGTTTTCTAAACATTGTGCTTGCATAGCAAATAAATCCCCAAGACTGTGGGCATGGAGCCTGTAGCTGATCGGAATCTCTTTAACAGTGAAGAGAAATTTACTTTTCAAGGCCTGCAGTGTATGCCTGGCAAATGTACAGATATTAAAGATATAAATTAAACAATGATGATCTGGTTTGGATTCATATTGTAATGTAGAGCAGTGGGAATGCTATTTCCATTAGTATTTTCACTGCAATTTTTAAACTTATTGACGCAGTAATAATAAGGGAAAGGCACAAAGACCACTGGGATTTTCCTGTAAGATCATCACATTGTTTAAAAGTTGTGTAAATGCAACTAATGTAAAGTTTAAAACAAAATGTAAATGTTTTGTTTGGTTTACATGCTGGTTGATTAGGATATGTATGATGTAAATGCAGCCAGTGGTACAATGATCTGAAAGAACCTTTTTTTTGAGGACGTCATGTTTGTTAGAGGGAACGTCAGATTTCTGGTAATCAGAATGCTTCTGAATACTTTTGCCAGATTACCGTTTACACAGATTTTGAAATAGTTTGGACTTTTAAGTATCAGTCTTATAAGCCCCAGTTGGCTCCAGATATCAGAAAAGCAGTCTGAACTTAGGGCAAGGTAAAATAAATTAAGATGTATGCCGTCAGCATTGTTCACATTTAGTAGGCTTTAGAGGTTTCTTCTAAAGGAGAAGCTTTGTATAAGTTTTAAGCCATACTTTCGACATGGAGACAAGCCCAAGCAACTCAACTATGCGTGAAAACATAGGATCTGGGGAGCAGAAAAATGGCAGGTGCTCTGAAATGATTAATCAAAATTTTAAATACTTGGTTGTAACTGAAGGCAGTTCGTCGAAGGCCTGGGGAGAAGGCATGGAGAAGGTTACTTGCACGTTTGGGGCTGCATTTTAGCAAATCAAGCTGGGAATTTGGTTAAGATTAATGGTGTTATTAATGCTGAGAAATACAGGCAGATACTTATCCATCATGCAATCTCATCAGGGAGGTGGCTCCAAATTTACTTTGCTGCAGGACAACGACCCCTAACATACAGCCAATGTCAACAAGGAGTCCTGGATGTAATGATGTGGCCCCCACAGAGGTCTGATCTCAACATCATCGAGTCTGTCTGGGATTACATGAAGAGACAGAAGGATTTAAGCAAGCCTACATCCACAGAAGGATTGTGGTTAGTTCTCCAAGATGTTTGGAACAACCTTCCTGCAGAGTTTCTTCAGAAACAAAAACTGTGTGCAAGTGTACTTAGTAGAATTGATGCCATTTTGATGGCACAGGGTGGTCACACCAAATATTGATTCGATTTAGATTTTACCTAGAACTATTGCACAGTACTGTATATATGTATACATGTTTTATTATTATTGTTGTTGTTGTATTTTTCCCTACAGTTATTAGTTGTTGGCTTATAATAAGTGCAGTCTTTTTACTCACGTTTACACCTAGCCATTTACCAATACTGAATGTTTTAGTAAAGTGAGAACCCACAAAGAAGCAAATACAACATACAACAATAAACCAACCTTTACACAGACAGTTACTGAAGGTGTGAAAGAACTCAGCAATTATGTTAAACATTGTTTCCAATAGTGTATTTGCTATAAGTCCTGTTTATTTTTGATGATTAACTATTTATTTATTTATTTACAGGAGGAATGAGTGCACAAAGTGAGGTTAAGGTGTACGTCCGCACCAGACCCACAGTACATTTTGCCCAAGAGCTTGTAGAATTCTTGCCTGATAAAAAGGTGTGCAAACAAAAACAGAAAAAACACTTAGTTTATAAATTCCATAATTTTTGTTCACCATCATATTAAATCACATTTATTTTAATAATTTGAAATGGCATGAGGGAGATGACTCGGGTGGCGCAGTGGTCTAATGCGCTTACCCATTACCACTAAAGGTCAGAGTAGTGAATCTCAGATGTGCTATCCACCGGCTGGGCACCTACACAGACATGATTGGCTGTGTCTGTTGGGAAGGACTTCTCATTTGCTGGCTAGTTGAAGGCACCTGCACAGAGATGGTGAATAATGGAGAGCACTGTCTGACTCTTTATATGTTTATATGGTTGTCAACTGCACATGTGTTGGAGGGGGCTTGTGTTAGGTACAGCTCTCCTCGTTCAGGTTAAATGTCTGCACCAGAGGAGAAAAGAAACTGGGTAACTGGGTGTGACGAGACTGGGAGGAATTGGAAAAAACATAAAAAGAATATTGACAAAAGAAAAAGCATTGTCTTTCCTGATTTCCATGTACAGTGTATCACAAAAGTGAGTACACCCCTCACATTTCTGCAGATATTTAAGTATATCTTTTCATGGGACAACACTGACAAAATGACACTTTGACACAATGAAAAGTAGTCTGTGTGCAGCTTATATAACAGTGTAAATTTATTCTTCCCTCAAAATAATTAAATATACAGCCATTAATGTCTAAACCACCGGCAACAAAAGTGAGTACACCTCTAAAAGACTACACCCCTAAATGTCCAAATTGAGCACTGCTTGTCATTTTCCCTCCAAAATGTCATGTGATTTGTTAGTGTTACTAGGTCTCAGGTGTGCATAGGGAGCAGGTGTGTTCAGTTTAGTAGTACAGCTCTCACACTCTCTCATACTGGTCACTGAAAGTTCCAACATGGCACCTCATGGCAAAGAACTCTCTGAGGATCTTAAAAGACGAATTGTTGCGCTACATGAAGATGGCCAAGGCTACAAGAAGATTGCCAACACCCTGAAACTGAGCTGCAGCACAGTGGCCAAGATCATCCAGCGTTTTAAAAGAGCAGGGTCCACTCAGAACAGACCTCGCGTTGGTCGTCCAAAGAAGCTGAGTGCACGTGCTCAGCGTCACATCCAACTGCTGTCTTTGAAAGATAGGCGCAGGAGTGCTGTCAGCATTGCTGCAGAGATTGAAAAGGTGGGGGGTCAGCCTGTCAGTGCTCAGACCATACGCCGCACACTACATCAAATTGGTCTGCATGGCTGTCACCCCAGAAGGAAGCCTCTTCTGAAGTCTCTACACAAGAAAGCCCGCAAACAGTTTGCTGAAGACATGTCAACAAAGGACATGGATTACTGGAACCATGTCCTATGGTCTGATGAGACCAAGATTAATTTGTTTGGTTCAGATGGTCTCAAGCATGTGTGGCGGCAATCAGGTGAGGAGTACAAAGATAAGTGTGTCATGCCTACAGTCAAGCATGGTGGTGGGAATGCCATGGTCTGGGGCTGCATGAGTGCAGCAGGTGTTGGGGAGTTACATTTCATTGAGGGACACATGAACTCCAATATGTACTGTGAAATACTGAAGCAGAGCATGATCCCCTCCCTCCGGAAACTGGGTCGCAGGGCAGTGTTCCAGCATGATAATGACCCCAAACACACCTTTAAGACGACCACTGCTTTATTGAAGAGGCTGAGGGTAAAGGTGATGGACTGGCCAAGCATGTCTCCAGACCTAAACCCAATAGAACATCTTTGGGGCATCCTCAAGCGGAAGGTGGAGGAGCGCAAAGTCTCGAATATCCGCCAGCTCCGTGATGTCATCATGGAGGAGTGGAAAAGCATTCCAGTGGCAACCTGTGAAGCTCTGGTAAACTCCATGCCCAGGAGAGTTAAGGCAGTTCTGGGAAATAATGGTGGCCACACAAAATATTGACACTTCAGGAACTTTCACTAAGGGGTGTACTCACTTTTGTTGTCGGTGGTTTAGACATTAATGGCTGTATATTGAGTTATTTTGAGGGAAGAATAAATTTACACTGTTATATAAGCTGCACACAGACTACTTTTCATTGTGTCAAAGTGTCATTTTGTCAGTGTTGTCCCATGAAAAGATATACTTAAATATCTGCAGAAATGTGAGGGGTGTACTCACTTTTGTGATACACTGTAACTATGAGTTTATTTCTCCCTCTTTCTCAGACTATCAGGGTGCGCCAGAGGAAGGATTACAGAATTAGGAGGGTAATAAATCAGATAAGCTCATGGTCTTTTCAGGTGAATGGGGTGCTTCACAACACATCTCAAGAAGAAGTCTATCAGCACGTTGCACAAAGTGTGGTGCTAGGAGCTCTGGATGGCTACAATGGTCAGTAATAATTATGAGTTCTATGAGTGTTACCATAGGCCCAAAATATGGACATTCAATAAGTGGGTTTGAGTACTTAAATTAATATAAATTAATCATACAGCCATGCAAAAAATACATAGACTAACAATGCTAGACAAACAACGCGTCATTCTTGGAGCTAACCGAATTTCAGCATGTCAGTGTCAGAGTCAATAAAAAACAGGCCACACAAGCTCACAGAGGACCACTTTTAAAAGTGTAGCACAAAAATTATTTGTACTTGGTCACATTTACTTTGGCGCCATAAAAACCTGTTTCCATCTGTGTGGCAATACATTTTTGTCCTAACATCAAACCAGTGTAATATCTTTTGGATTGGAGCTGATTGCACACCAGTGCTCACTGTAAAATCATGACTGCCCAACCTTGCTAATACTTTTGTAGAAGATTTGAAGTAAAACTTAGTTAGTTAAAACTTAGAACCCAGTTATGTTCTAGAGAGTGTCTAGTGCAGTGATATAACAAGTAGAGCTCTAAGTCCATCTGTTATCTGACAGCCACCCTCTACTACATTCATCAGTGAAAAGAGACCACTTGGAAATAAGACCAGCACATCTCCTTTTATTATTATATTTAGTAATTACAATAGTATTTGGGAAGTGGTATATGATATTATACCATACCATACACTACTTTGCCACCCCACCACCCCACCCAAATTTTATTATATATGTCTTTTATTAGGTACCATTATGTGCTATGGACAGACTGGGGCTGGAAAGTCGTATACATTGACTGGTGCTATTGACAGCTACCAAAAAAGAGGCATCATTCCTCGTGCCATACAGCAGGTATGCAGCTACCATTCCAGGAACCATACTAATAGTTTTTTAGGTAAAGTCACACACAGTACTTTTTTAGATTGCATAATTGTTAGGTAACTGTCAGATCATATACTGAGAGAACAGGGAAAACATTAATTTACTACAGTAAATTAAAAAGAAGAATATTGTCTGGATGAGGTGTGTCTTTCTGCTCAGGTCTTTCATGAAATACAGAGTCGTGTGGATCACACTTTCTCTGTGCAACTCTCCTTTCTGGAAATCTACAATGAGACACTGGTGGACCTACTATCCTCAGTTAACGGGGGTCGAGTGACACAAGCCGGAAACTTAACTGTAGTGGATGAGCCTGCGGGTGGGGTTTCAGTAAAGGGTCTGTCTCTTCATTCAGTTTACAGTGAAGATGAGGCCCTAAAACTGTTTTTTGAGGTAAGCAATGATTACATTTGCTTTTACATTTACAGTATTTAGCTGAAGCTTTTATCCAGAGTAAATTGCAGAAGTGCTTCTCTCAGTGAACAGCAGTCTTAAGAACACAAATCTGCTGAAACTGGTGAAAATATAGATAGCATAACAGGATTATTTTTTTAATTAATGATAAAGAGATGTTAGAAAAGTGCAAGGTTAGTTTCCATTTATGAACCCAGTGAGAAAGAGGGTCTATGTTTACGAGTTGTGTCTCTTCCTGCCATCAAAAATTGAACAAGTTATTCCTTAACTTGGTGGTACAGAGAAGAGACTTAATGCCTTTTATTCAAGTTCTGAGGAGTAGATAAAGATGAGCTAGATTAGTGGCTCAGGGAGTACATAGTACAGCATTTACATTTAAATTTTTGGCATTTAGCAGATGCTTTTATCCAAAGCGACTTACAATTATGACTGAAAACAATTTTTAATGAGTTTTAAACAGCACAATGTTTAATGAGTGCTTTAAGGTAGATCAGATATTATAGTCTCACCATTCAGATTTGTTACATTAGCACCAGTAATGTTATTTATTACATCTGAACATACCTATTATATGTTTAAATGAATATAAGAAAAGTGCAAGTACTACTCTGATGTTAATTTATACAGTGGCTGCAGTTACTGTGATGAGCCCACTGTACGGAAGACTTATTATGTGCTAATTCAAGTCTGATTTTGTTAATGCATTTAATGTCAACATGCATCCCATACACTGAAAGCCTTTCTTTATAATGTGAAAGACACAATGATTCTACATGTTGCCATTAAAGCACACATTCAGCAACTGTTATTTATTTTATTTAGTACTGTTGAAAATCGTGTTCTTTCATCCAGGAAAAAGGACAAATACAAATTAGTCAAGAATACAATTTATTAAGAATCAGATACATAGATTGGTAAAAGTATATTCTGAGCTCAGGAGACTTGCACATACACCAACCGCTGATGTATCGAGAAGCCTGCCTCTTCCTCGTGTCTCGTTGCTTTTCTAATCTTGACTCCGCCTTCTCTTGTTGTTCATTGCCGGTAAATGTCAAAATTGTTTTTCAAAATATTTCTCTTTTGCACGTACACAGCAGAAAACACAAGGTTTGTGGTTTTCCCCGTCAACTGTTTTTCTCTAACTACTTTGCATAGTGGAGAAATAAACCAACTGCATGTTTCCTGTTTTTAAACATTTTCCCTTTACTCTATGCATAGTCAAGAGAAAAAACACCTACACATATCCTGTTTTTCTCACACCTCAAAAGGTTAGGCTATTCCTGTCTGCTCACACCAGGTGCAGAATGCGTACAAAGTATCAGGTCAATCAAAGTTCAATCTGCATAGACCTCAGACACATTTCTTTTGCATGTAAGAATTCAACTTACAATAGGGCAGTAATAAAGACACACAAAATCCACTAGAACAAGTTACATGTATAATCAATAATACCCAACAATTTCCCCCCTTAATTGTCCTTTTAGGACTATTACAAATCAGATGAATGCATAGAAATATACTTTTCCTAATATAATATGAAAATTAAAAGATTAAGCTAAATAAGAGTACAGACAGCTCCCCGTTATGCGGAAACCGGACTGTGTAGTACTCAGTGACTATGAAACAAAAGCCCGAATAAAAACAACCTAAGCTACAGTAGTATATGAGGATAATCATAAGAATGAAACATAAAATAAAACGGGAGAAGGATGGGCATTAGCCAACTGTGGAGTAGTCAGGTCCTCGCAACCCGGATTGTCCGATGAGATACAATCGCTATTTTCACCCCTCTGGACACAGTGAGAGGGATTAACAAAAAACAACAAAATAGTACACAGGGTTAAGCAATAATAGAAGAAACACTGAAATTTTTTTTTTAATTATTATTATTTTTTTTAACCTCCACTTCAAACTTCCTCCAATTCAACTTCTTCTTCATTTTCAATGTCTTGTGGTCCTAACAAAGGAGTATGCTGTTGGAAAAACTGTGACTTCGGGTCACCCCCCTTGGAGGGAGTAGTCTCAATTAGCCTAGTGAGAAGAGTCCTTATACACGGAATACAACAACAGCCACACATCACGAGCAGAGCCAAAGCACAGCAAATTGAGGACATTATGCTTAAAAATAAGGCTTTGTACTGACCAAACATTTTGGTCATCCAAGTGTTAAATGGATTCTCAATACCACTATTTTTAGCTAATTCATTACTTAAGGAGGTCAGTCCCTCAAGAGCCCTAGTTATTGTCCCATCAGGGGCTGTATTGTTAGGAATAAATGTGCAACGGGGCAAGCCGTAGCCTAGTGGTTAAGGCACAGGACTAGTAATCCAAAGGTTGCTGGTTCAAGCCCCACCACTGCTAGGTTGCTGCTGTTGGGCCCTTGAGCAAGGCCCTTAACCCTCAGTTGCTCAGACTGTATACTGTAACTGTAATGTAAGTCGCTTTGGATGAAGGTGTCTGCTAAATGCCGAAAATGTAAAATGTAAATGCAACACTGTTCCCCAAACATCTTACACACACCGCCCTTTTCAGCTAATAGGAAATCTAAAGCTATCCTATTTTGCCATGCCATTAAGCTAGTTTTATCCAGTTGTTCATGAATTCCTTTGACTGCATCCCTTGTATAATTGACAAAAAGTTGCTGGTTATAGTAAATGTAATTTATCCAATCCACATTTTTGTTAATAGTGGACCACCAAAACAACAAACTTTCAAAGCCGGCTGCGACTTGATCTCTTGCTTTAAACTCATCAGGGACCCCCCTAGGTACTCCGATATAATCGACATATA